>NW_016909858.1:9541-32010 GCF_001483705.2 Eufriesea mexicana
GATGATATACAATACAAATAAACCAACGACGAAGCATTCGAATATTGTAAAAAATACTCGAATGCACAAACAATGATAACTAGAATGAAAGAAATAGAATCTGAAAGATAATTAAAACCTGAAACAAACAGAAAGAATATTAACGCGAACCTCCCGAAGTCGAAGCGACAACTGGCTCGATCCTTCACGCGGGCACCTTATATAGCGGCGGCCGACCGAAGATCGGCGAAAATTTCCGAACTTTACCGATTCCTTTAAAAGTTACTTTTTCGCTGTAATAACTAACAATTTATTAACTTTTTTGACTTTTATCGTTAATATTCGTTGCAAACTATTTGTTATCAATGATTTTAATTTGTTATTAGCAATAAATTTAATGTTTTATTAACTTTTTTTAAGTTATGGATATATTTTAACACGAATATGTTGTTTGTTTAAGTTGGACCTAATAATTTATTAACTTTTTTGACTTTTATCGTTAATATACGTTGCAAAATATTTGTTATTATCAATTTTAATTTATTATTACAATAAGAGTAGAAATTTATCAGCTTTATGCAAATTTTGCGCAAATACGTTATATATACTAGTAATAGCCTATAATTTAGTAATTTTTCCACTTATACTATAAATTTACGTTGTGAACAATTTGTTATTAACAATAAGTTCATTAATTAATAAATCTTTTCCAAATTATAGGCACATTTTAACATTAGTATGATATTTGTCAAGTAATAACCGAAAATTTATTAATATTTTTTAGTTTTATCTTTAATATACGTTACAGAGAATTTCTTACTAGCAATATTAATTTGTTATTAACAACAAGTGTAACAATTTATCAAATTTCTGTAAATTATAGATTGCAAATTATAGGCACGCTAACACATAGAAGTTATATGTACTAGTAATAGCCAATAGTTTAGTAATTTTTTCAATTGTATTATAAATTTACGTTGTGAGCAATTTCTTATTAGCAATAAATGTAATAATTTATTATCCTTTTGCATATTGTAGGTATATTTTAACATTAGTACTTTATAGATTCAAGTAATGACCAATAATTTATTAATTTTTTACTTTTATTATAAATTGACGCTGTGCACAATTTATTATTCGTGATATTAATTTATTATTAATAATGAAATTTGTACATTATACTTAACTTGTAGTACTTACCTTAAATACTTACCTTGATTTATCTCGATTTATGTATTAATTCTACAGATATTGCCCGCTCTTTATTTTCATATTTCAAAGCGAACATTGAAAATTTACAAGAGATAGGAAATATCTTAAACTTTGTGCGTAGTTCTTAGCTTGGTATCGTTTCCCAAAGATTTCACTTTCTTCGGACTCCCACCCTTCGCGCACAACGAAAATTTAAATGTTATACTCCCGAAGTCGAACCGACAAATGAATTTTTCTGTGTCGCGTCGCTCCTTATGTAGCCGCTGATCGGCCGAGCCCCCCTCCACGATTGCAAATTTTCATACTTTACCGATTACATTATTTATTATTTTTCCGCTTTAATAGTCAATAATTCATTAATTTTTTCACTTTTATTATAAATATACGTTGAGAGCAATTTGTTATTAACATTATTAATTTGTTACTAACGATAAGTATTATAATTTATAAATTTTATTTATGCTTTTAGAATATAAATGGCTGTGATGCATATATGTGAAGTATTTTTATGCTTCATGCAATTTGTTAATAACAATTTCAATTTGTCATTAATGATAAATTTCATAATTTATACATTTTTTATAAATTATAACTGCATTTCCACTTCCATACGATGTATTTCCATGATATATCCATGGTATGTCAACATATCTGTATTTCCTCTCTATTTTTGGGAAAAATGAAATATTACGCGAAAAGCAAAAATGTTACAAGATTCATCATCGTTTTAAAAGTTGAGTGGCAATTTATCATTTAACAATTTTATATTGCAAAGTTATTTTGCAAATTCAAAACAAATTCCAAGTTTCTTTAATTAATACTTTAACATTTATAGCTGCACAGCAAAGTTGTAATTACAGGCAACATTCTTATACAGCGTTTAATTTACTAATTAATATTTGCACGAGCTATAGGTTTTTGAATTTCCTGTATCTAATTATTATTTATATTTTCGTTTTCTTTCTGTAGTTAATAAGATTGCTATAGAAAACTGTCTTTCTTGCATAATGTTCTTATTACTTTGTTATTAATATATACTAGCATAAGAAAACGTAAAGAATAAATTTTTTTAAGGAATTTTATTTACAATTGTTTATTTACAATGTTTTCATAGGCGAAAAATGAGTACAAAATAAAAAATAAATTGGAAAAATACCAAAACTATGAAGGGGAATTGAACCCCTGTCCTCCAGCATAAGTATTGTTGACTGTCGCCATTATACTACAACTCCGTTTGAAAAGTATTTCAAACAAAGATATAATAACAGAAGGAGTAATAAAACTTTGATCTTAAATATTTCAAAAACTATTTAGTAGTTGCGAGTATAATGGTATATTTTTTTAAACTGTATGATGGTATCTACAAACCTACAAAGTTTCAACTAAATCGGTGACCCGAAGGACTTACATTCCTTGTTAGTCCAGTACAGAACAGGCGAATTCTTAGATAGCCAAATGATTTAAAGAATGCTTCGTACACATTGAAATTTGGGATGTACCACGCATTTGTTCAGTCATATATTAATGCCAATTAATAACATAGACTGATATAACTTTATAACTGAAGGTTCTCATGTTAAAATTACAGCATTTCAAAATTACTGTTTAAGTTAATTGTTTGATGAGCTGTATAAAGAAAAGCAAATATTATAGACAAAGAGAATTTTGTTCCACTTTCAATTATAAAATATTTCATCTCATACATTATTTATAATTTCATACTGAAATTTCGTTTTAATTCCGATCACTATGAACATTGTCATTTTATTCTTCACTGGATCGGTAACGTTGGGAATGACACGAAAATGGTATTGGGGCTACAGTGCTGCTAGTATCTTCAAAACTATCTGTATACATCATTTATTTTTTTTGTTACTTTATAATAGCATTAATAATTTCATATCTATCTTAATGTATGGTCTCATCAATGAATCCTTGGTTCTTCAAAACGATAAAAATTTCTTTTATCAATATATAATTAACCATAGACATAGCAGAATATAGATGTATCAGTTAATACGTTATAGTATCTCGCATTTCATAGGCTTTGAAGATTCTTATCGTTTTAGCGTTATTTCCAATATAATCAATTCAGTATAAAATGATATTTGGAGGAGGTTGTATGCGATTGAGTGAAAGACAGAAATAGTAACTTAATTCTATACTCTTATAATATGGTATAGAAATTCATCGGATCTTTCATCTATATTATATTTCTTCTATGATGATGTCATTGTTTTAGGTTTAAAAATGGCGGTATGAAATGTAACATGCTGTGTTTTGGGTTATAACGTAAACGATATTTTCATTTTACAAAGGTTGTAAAATATGTTGTTTCGATTTTGTTACATTGTTCGCAAAACGACTGATTCGCCGTTTGAGAAAATTACAAGACATTATGTAATTGCGTAGTAAAATTTTAATTATTTTGTTTCATATGCTTTGCGTTAACTACATACATATGAATTTTAATTTAGGCAAGCGCAAAAGTTCACTCTCGGCGGGCAGAAAATGAATTGATCGATAAAGAAGAAATAGAAAAGCAAAAAAGAAAAATACCGATAATAAAAAGCAAGAAAAAATTGTATGATTTTTACATGGGTGATCCACTAACCAAAAAGAATTTAACATTGGCTTGTCATGGATGGATGAATAGAAAAACCAAAGGCGATTATTTCTCTATATATCCTTATGACAGTGTATGTTTTATTTACAGTAATTTTTATTCCATATATATTATAATATATTTCTCAATTAGAATTTCATTTTTAGAACAACAAAAATGTCAATCAAGAAACTGATCAAAGAACATTTAAGGATCTCGATGTAGATATTTCTGTATGTAATCAGTTAGAAAATATGGATATATACAAACCTCTAGAAATTCAAAAGTT
The DNA here is from genome assembly GCF_001483705.2 of Eufriesea mexicana. Lineage (NCBI taxonomy): Eukaryota > Metazoa > Arthropoda > Insecta > Hymenoptera > Apidae > Eufriesea > Eufriesea mexicana. The sequence continues at coordinate 13,627 of NW_016909858.1, forward strand.
AGGAATACCAAAAATTTTTGAAGGACGTAATGTATTATTAGCAGCCGAAACTGGATGTGGGAAAACAATGGCTTATCTCCTACCATTGGTAACTAAAATTTTGACATGGAAACAGAACACGCAAAGGAATATAAACAGTCCACTAGGTTTAATAGTGACTCCATCGAGAGAATTAGCAGTGCAGATTGCGGTTAGTAATAATAATTTAATCCTGTGCTTTCATTTGTGTTTTCATATTTATAGTAATGTTAATAACGTTTTAAAAGTATATATTATTTCCTATTAGTTGGAATTGATTAAACTATCTAAACATCTTGGCATTAAAACAAAAATAATCACTGGTGGGAAAACAAAAAGAATAATATTAAATCCTCCTGTGGATAGCGTCGATGTTATTGTTTGTAGCTTTGGAGTTATTAGTAAATTGACAACATTTGGCATTTATGATCTCAGGTTTATAAGATTCGTTGTCTTAGATGAAGCAGATGCCCTATTTCATGAAACATTTGAGACAAAGCTGAAAATATTTATGAGAAGAATATTTGTACGTAAAGTAGAAGAAAAAAGTAATATTCCATGATATAAATGTACGATATAAAATTTTTTTAATTCATATAGGTTGGATATCGTCATAACCCAATAGGGGATGAATATCCCAGTACAGCTCAAATTGTTTTAACTTCTGCGACGATTCCTTCACGACTGAAAAATGTGTTAATCGATGTTCTAAACGTAAGTGGTATCCGTACGACTTTTAGATGATTATTATTTTAAAAGGTTGTACTAATTTGTTTATAGCCAGATTCGATAGAATATGTAACAACGGAAAAATTGCATAAAATATTGGTTCCACAAAAATTTGTAAGATTAATCCCAAGTCAAAAACCAGAAGAACTACTGAAATATGTAAAACCGAAAGCATTCAGTAAACAGCGTGTAATTATATTCAGTAATCAAAATAGTACCTCTCATTGGGTTTCTTCGTTTTTGTACGATTGCGGTATCAAAGTTACAAATTTACATGGTGATATGCATTTATCCGAACGACGTGGAAAGTACGGAGAATTTTTAAATGGTAAAACAGTAGTGCTATCTACGACAAATGGAGGATCCCGAGGTTTAGACACGCTAATGGTTAATTATATTTTAAATTATGATTTTCCGTTAGATACAGCTAGTTACATTCATAGGTATCTACTTTATATAAATCTTGTACTATATGCACGTATACATTCTCTGTTTAAGGACATTAAAATATTACACGTTTTATTCAGATGTGGTAGAACTGGTAGAATAGGTACCACAGGTGTTTCAAGTGTGACAAGTTTTATTTCCAAGCCGGGAGAAGTCGCTGTAGTTAAAAGGATTGAAATGGCAGCTAGAAAAATGAAACCGATACCTATATTTAATATCTTTGAATCAGACAACGAAGAAGAAGTAGTAGAGGAAGAAATAGGAAATGACTACACGGAAGTAATAACCGAAAATCTAGACGATGTAGATAATATTCCTTATTGAAGATTGTTTATTTGTTCTTTTGTATGTATATCATGTAAATAAAAATATTTTCAAGTTTTAACACTTTCTTTTCGTATTCCGCCTATTTACCGTGTTCACTGATTTGGAAAGTCTTCTGTGAAGCCTTTGCAGTGAGTCCCGATAGGATTAAAGAATCGACTGACCGTCGATGCCTCTAAATCTGTCTGATTCTATTCAGGGTTCGATTAATTATTTGTCATATTCGATAGAGATAAGAGAAGGTTAATGAATTGGTCGCAACGTTTAATTTAATCGATTGTTGATCGAACAAAGTGAGTAAGAAATTAGTGACTTAAATTGACTATTAAACTCGTATACATCCATTTACTTGGAATCGAATCATTTTATGTCCTAAATTTTAGAATACCATTTTCTCTTGCTTCGTGGAAGGAAGCCTTAGGCCCACACGTGCGTTTCCATTCATCCGTCGATCCAATGTTCCGTCATGTCCGGCGGCACTCCCACACTAACCGCCCACGTATCGCAAACAGAACTACTATAATCCAGACTGTACGTCTAGACCAGTTTATTACACGCATTGTGTTTTAGCGAAATTAAGCGTGCTTGCTCATGCTGACATTCGTGTCTCTTTGTAAAGGGTGTGTCGTACAATAACGTTTTCGTAATAACCCGAATGATAACTTTGTCGTATAATATTTACCGTACAGGTGAAAATTCTCTATGAGTCGAATCGTTCTCGACCCCGTAAAAGTATTTACAATCATAAAAATACAAACATCGACAAAATACACCATGCAAACGTAGTAAAATAATTTATTTTTCTTTTTTTACTCGTTTTGTAGGAAACTGCAAATGTCTTTCTGACGAAGGAAAAAGCTGTGGAAAAGATGAAGCGGAAACGGAAACGCGACGATTAGTCAGAAGCAGAGAGGACGAAAATGGATTAATTAGCGTGGGTAGCTGCGTGTCACGTAGAACACGTACAGAAATTGGATAGATAGACGGGAATGAGAAAGAAACTTTTGTTACAGAGTAAGAAGCAATTTATGGGAATTCATAATTTCCGACAAACGAATACACTTTGGTCGAAATGTAAAAATAACAACGCGATTGCTTGGAAAACGATTTTCTAACAGCTTCAATCCCTCGTACATATGGTATAGTATAGCATATAGTGTATGCTATATACTAATTCAATCTTAATTGCCGTTAAAGAATCAGACACGCCTGACGATCGAAACCCGTATACCAGAGAGTCAATTCGTCGAACTACGGTTAGAATGGACGAAACTGGAGCAAATGATTACACGATACCGAAAATATTCTAAAATTTCTACCGTTAGATGGAAATTGAAGGAAAAGTAGGAAGTTGGAAAGCAAATAACGAAAGAACGGGAAGCAGCGTGCACCGTCGGTGGTGTGGCAAAGCGCGTAGCAGAAAGAAAGAAATATTTGATTGGTTCTCGACCGTCGGCAATTTATCGTCGCGTAACGAGCGCTATAGTTGCAAAGAGACGCGGACGTCGAAATAGAGTGGAGTGGGGATCTCGGTGGCCGTCGTAATAGAAGCGAACTCAGTCGTTCCGCGGCGCGCAACCTGTTAGCGTTATGGTGTCTGGTGTACCGCGTTCGATTTCGTTTCGTTCGAATTTTTCCTATAATTTCTCGCTTCGAAGAGGAGATGTCGTCAGACAGTGATTCATCGGTTGATTCTTGAAATGTTAAACGCATGTCGCGTAGAAATAATTGGAAATTCTATCCACGGGGATAGGAACGAAAGGTAGATAGATCGCGGATCGACACGCCAGGTCCGGGTTGACGAACCCTCTGAAAGAGGCGGACACGTCCAGGTTCCGTAAAAATGCAGCGCGTCGTGGAAGCGTTTGGTTAATATACCTGCGGGATATACCTGCGAATGACGCGAACGTTATCCAGGAAGGAACGTAGGGAATAACGAAAATCGGATCGAACGAAGAGAAGAATCGTGCGTCGTGGTTGCGTTGCGTTGGAAGTCGAGAAAGGAGAGCGAACGAGGGGAAAATCTCGACGTAATCGAAAGCACGACAACGTCGACGAAGACGAAGACCTGGATCGTTACCGCAGGAGGAATCGAGTTTCGATCTCGAACGAAAGGATTTGGAAGCTCGGCGAGCAACTGTCGTAGCGCGAGTGATGGTGCGCGGCGAAGTATAATCGGTTCGCAGCGGCGAAATATATCGCGAGTTGGGACAACGCGTTTCGTAACGATACACCTGATCGATGGTCGATCGTTGCCGGCGAATCGAGTGATATGTGCAAAGAGAACCCGAGAAAAATCGGTAAGAAAGACGGATGTATGGTTAAAAGGTGCGTACTGGAGGAGTAGTGCGCGGAGACGATTTCGTTTATCTCGCATTGGTAGAAAGACCCGGAAGCCGTTAAATTGGAGAAGAAGCGAGAAAGCGGCGTGCCGCTTTTCTGTGTACCGCGGCAGAGGCGATCATCGCAGTCCGAAAATGTAAGTTTCCTTCAGGTTTTACTCGGTGATAGCAGTCTATCGCGAGTGGACCGAAGCACCGGTCTACCCGATGGAATTCAAACGAAATCGAAACGAAATTTTATTTACGATATCTACGTACGTTTCCAAGGATAAAATGGTTCGAATAAAGTATACCCGATATCCGTATAATCGTTGGAGATAAGCGTTTGTTCGAGACGCGGAAAGAGGACGGGTGTTTGGCGAAAAGATGTTTCCTGCCGTCAAGCCTAATTCATATTCCGCAAGAAAGTTGGGTTAACGTCGGCAGGAATACCGGTAGGTGAAGGTCACCGCTGTCGTCCACTGGATGCCGATACCGTACTACCAGCAAATTCATGGCGCTGTAACGCGCAAGTCGACTTCCTGTCGATCGAGTCGCGATGTATCTTTCGAGTTATATCACGGTACACGCTATACGCGTTTCTCGTATTCTTTTCATCGCGTCACGGATATCGAGACGGAGTCTCGAGAAACGAGATATAAACCGCCTTCCTGCGACTCCTTCGTATTCCCCGATTATATCGCTCGGAGTTATGGATCGATTCGAGGATCTAGCGCGCGATATTGTTTTCCTTCTTTTTTCTCACAATTACATTTCGCATCGTTCTACGTCGAACGATTGCACGGTAAAGAAAAGCGAATCCACGAATCTTACACGTGATTGTTATCGTTAACGATAACCAACGAAGAAGAAGAAAATTTTTGCAAGAAACACGAATCGAGGAAAGTTTTTATCGGTGACAAAGTAGACAGACAAATTCAGTGCCACCGCGTACAGCCATAAGTTACGGGTACCTATAAGCTCGTGGCGATATCTTTGGGGACAGAGAAAAAGAGAAAAAGAGAGAAAGAGAAAAAGAGAGAAAGAGAAAAAGAGAAAAAAGAAAAGAAGCGGGAAGAAATTAGCGTATCCCGATGCAGCGGTTGCAGGGGAGAAACCTTTGCGCGTTGCGTACAACGTTATTGTATTCCCAGCACGTATAGGCAATGGGAGTTGGTTATTACGCCTACTTCCGGTGGTCGGTCCGTGGCACGGAGTCGCGTAAGCTTGAACGGGCTGCTCGAATATTTCGAGTACATCTTTCTCGAGCGATCAAATATTGGAAGGATCAGCGTGGACCAGCGCTTTTCCAATCGCGTGTATCGGGTAGCATCGGTTCGAAGCGCGTTGAAAATTGAAACTCGTCCCTGTACGAATCGAAAGTACAGCTCGGGCACGATTTCCAAACCGCTCGGAATCTCGGCGAAGAAAATATGTTATACCTGCACCAGCTGCGATTCGTGCGAAAGGCACAACCCACTATTCGAAAATATCGAAGAAGAACGCCAGTCCCAACTGGAATTTTAGAACAGCTGCAGAGACGCATACCTAACCGATACCCGGCCAGCCTTGCCTCGGGTCTACAGAAACGGTCGTAAACTCGATCCGACTCGATCCGACTCCACTTTGCTCAGTTCCTCTACGCTTCATACGAATCGGTCGATAGACAAAAATTGCCCTGATTTCCCTCGTATCCTAGTCGAATCCCGGTCGAATGCTATTCGAATCCTAATCGAACCCTAGTCGAATCGTAGTCGAAGCCTACCGAGTCCGTCCTCGTTTAACGAATAAAGGATAAAGTGGATGGAAAAAAGTCACTTTGGACGTTATATCGCGATATCGATGGAAAATAGGGAAGGAGAAAAATACGCGCGATTAAACTTGTTTTCCTCGAACGACCTACAACACGGATCGCCTAGCACCATTTCCTGCGGCAATAACCTTCTCTCCCCGTAGTCGAATTATCGTCGGTCGTCGCGTTTACCCGTGGTCGGATCGACAGGATACAGGTTCTTTAAAAGTAACCAAAGGCAATTAATTAAAGCCGGATGCGTTGATCGACCTCTGAATAAGTTTGTCAGGGTTCGAGCACCGGCTTGCCCTTTTAGTTTCAACTTCCGAGAGCTCGTTTCTTCGTCGGCGTTCAGCGCCCCAACCGCGCATCGGTCTCTCTTCTTCTTTCCTTGCACGAGGCATGAATTTCGGTGATTTTCGTTGCGAAGGGAAGGCAGCTCGGAAGAATAACTCGTACGGATAAACACGACGGATAGAAAACAGGAAGAACAAACGGTGAAACGATCGATCGGCGATACGGAGTTTCCGCGAAATCGATTACCGCTTGGAATTGCGGGTCGTCGAGGGGAGGAAACTTTACACCGATAGAGTATGTACGTGGTAGAGTATGACCGTGGCTTGGAGTTTTTACGCGTACAGGTATATAAGAAACGTAGGACAGTTCGTGTACGCGTATACGCGTATACGCTTATACGCGAGTAGGTAAGCAAGTAGACGCGTGATCGAGACGAATGGTTAGGGCAAAGCACGGAATTCGGCGTAACCGAGAGAGCGAGAAGTACTGCTTACTGCTCGGAAGAATCGAACGCCAAGTATATATACTGTTATATCACAGCGCGCGGCTAACTGTAAAAACATCGGCCAAGGTACTAGACGGATGCCTCTAGCTGTAGGAGCACCGATGTGATCGGCGCGTCGCGACGCGTCGGAAAAGCATGGTCGACCGACACGCGCGAGTTACGGGTCGCAACTATGCGTATACGCTGGAACGCAACGCGTCGTACACGGTTGGACGCGTTCCGCTCGAGTCTCGTTGGCAGTCGCGTCGGTTTCGGCTTTCGTAAACGCCTCGGTTTCGCGATCGCCGTCCGTCGAGACGCGCGTCACTCGCGCGCTAACTCGTTACGAAAGTAACAGTGGAAAAAACGTTCGACTTAGACGGGTGTGTACGGTGGCGCGTAGACGAATAAGAAGAACGCGTGGAACGATTTTAGGTTAGGTTGCCGTGGATTCGGGTAATACGGGATAACGCGACGATCGCGTGGCGCGTCGAGCCTCGACGGCTTCCTTCGATGTTCCCCGACGCGATCTAGAGATCGTTAGTTCCGTCGACGCGTCAATGACCCCGATTCGCTCGCGATTCCTCGCCAATGTTCGCGCAGCGGCACTCGCGCAGCGACTCCGGCAGAAGAAGAAAAACAGCCGTATTAGGTCAGTAGCATTTGGGTGTTGGCCCTCGGTAGGAAGAAGCGGAATAATAATAATAACGATAAAAGGAATCCCGCCTTCTCTCCTTCCTTCTTATCCTCGATTCTCTTGGTTGGGTTAGGCTTGCCTCGAGTGACTCTCGGGAGTAACGGCATCTCGGACGGCATCCTCTTCCTTCTCGTTCGACTATACCTCCGAATACTCTCCACGTTCGCGTTCACCGGCAACACACGCTCCTCTTGCCCCTTCTTCCTTCTCTTTTTCTTCTCCCACAGCTCCTTCCCCTTTTCTACTCGACTCGCACACGCGCGTTACCACGCTACACACACCCGTCACGAGACGTGCTCGCCTGCCGATGCGTTCGAGAATCCTAGCGTGCCTCTCCAGCCCGAACGCGTACGCCGCGTCGAGAAAGATTCGCCTCCGCGTAGTTTTCGCCAATTTGCCTCGACTTCCATCGGTGCAGAAATTTTCCGATTCCGAATCGTCTGCTCGAGTACGGAGGAGGAGCAGTAGGAGCAGCCGCGTAGCGCGTATAGAAACGCGGATGCGTCGTTGCACGGGCTTCCTCGACTATGTCAGCGTTCCCCGTATCGAAGAAATCGTAGGAACGTAGCGCGTTTCGCGAATCGGCTTCGCCGCGTCCCGTTTGAATTTTCTGGGTCATGGTGCGCGCGCTCCTGCTTCTCGGCCTTTCTATTTCGGTGCAGTCCACGACCGCTTCTCTTCCACGCGTTCATACGCGCCACATGTACGCGACCTGTACGCGTACGCACACGCGCGCACCTCCTCGATGTGCCGCGTCAACCGGACCACCGGATTCTTCTTCGCCTCGCTTCCTCTCCTGCTGCTTTTCTCAGCGCGAAGAACCGTAAAGGGAGAAAGAGATAACGGAAGAAACGACGATCGACAGGAACTTTTCCGCCGTGTACACCCGCGCAATTTTGATAAACGCGGATCGTTGTGATTTGCAACGAGAATATCGGCGATAACTTTCGCCGGTGATCGCGTCAGCGATACGAGGTAGAACGGTATCGAACGAGTCCGTGACGAGCGTGTGATACCACGATAGCGCGTCTTTGGCGAAATGCGTGACCTTCGTTGCGATACGTTTTCGCGGAATAGGCGATGATAAAGAGTAGTACCGAAGCCGGGAACGTTCGAGAAGCGTGGTACGCGTCTACGAGACGAAGAAAAGAGACGGAGCCTCGAAACTTGGCGTGCATCCTCGAATGGATAGACGCGCAGCGCAGAGGGAAGTCGGCGAAACGGTGGAACAGCGGAACGGTGGAACGCGGACGACTCTCGACTTTCCACCATTCCAGTTATTACCGCTACCTCCCGTCGTTCGCGTTCCTACTTTCACCGTTTTCGCGGAAATCCTCGGTCTCGAGGAACGCGGCCGAACCGCGGCTATTTCGTCGCGTCTGCGTTTACGCTTAGGAAGCTCGGCGTTCTCTGCTAGGGCCGCGAGAACTCTCGGCCTGGTGAGGAGGGAAGAGAAGAGAAGAGGAAGGGGCGGAACGAAGGGATTCCGAAACGAATGGCGCACAGCGGTGGTGGACGTTACGCGATCTCGGTTGCATCCCGGAGTACCGGACACGAATCGTTACGTCGAACCTCTTTCGTCGTTCCAGCGGTGCTCGGAAAGATCGCTGCGAGCCGATAACGAAGCGGTTGCCCTGCCAGCGGAACGCCTATGAATAAGTCGTTTTCCTTGCGTAACGCATCCTCGGACACGCCGCGATTCTCCTCTTCCGTTTTCCTCTTTCCGTTTCCCTCGTCGCTTCTGCCGCTTCTGCTATTCCCGCTACCGCGTCACCCACGCCTGTCTCGAACGAACACGGAATTTTACGGCGAAAAAGAAAAGCTAGACGACGGAACGTACGAGCGGGCTTTCTTGTCTATCGACACCGGAACGATCGCGTTGCCACGATCCGTGGGAAAATCGAAAGAAGCTCTCTTCGAGGCTCTCGTCGACTCCGTACTCGACTCGGTCGTCCGCAAGACGAAGGTAGGTTTCGTTGCCTAAACTTGGTGGGAAATTCATTTAACGTGGCGTCGAATATATAGCTTTCGAGATCTCGTACGCCTCTGCTCCGAACGGATTTCGAGAGACTTTAACTCGATGGAAGTATAAAGAAATTCTCGTTCGAAACGGAAATCGTATCGCGCGTCGATTAAACGGCGGAGAGGAGGAGCGGGAGGGGGAGGGGTAGGGGGTTAGATAGGTTAGACGACTGTGAAAGAACCGGCAAAGGAGAAAAAGAGAGAGAGCGAGCGAGGGCCAGTGAGTGCTCGCAGAGGGGTGTAGGGGAGGACTTCCGGAGCTCAGGGCCGTAGCTTGCCCTCAGCGTTTATTCTCGACTCCCTTTCTCCGGGCAGCACAAAGGATTCCACCGATCGTCGTCGTCTCGAGAAGCGAGAACGTTATTCTCGCCGCAACGGATCTCTAAATACTCGTCGTCGGACGACCGTTAACGACCGTCAATGACCACGGATCGAAAGGAGTCGACCTTCTTCGCCGACAGAGAGAAGGAGAGAGAGAGAGAAAGAGAGAAAAGAAAAACGGAAAGATCCACCTTGGAGAATCGATATTCGCGTGCCTCCGCGTTTCCTCGTATCTAATTTCCTGCTACGCGCGAGGCGACCGCTCGTGTTTCGACGCGACGAGCGTGCGAGCGTGGTTGGCAAGGTGAACCGTGCTTTTTCGCACGGTGCTCCAGTCCGCGAGTATAATTTTCAACCGAGTCGAGTTTGGTCGGTCTTCTCCCTCGGCCTCGTTCGTTTCTTGTACAATCTCTTTTCCAGATTCGGGGTTGCACGCGCGTCTCCGTCACGCGCGTCAAACGCGTGTCAAACGCGCGTACACGTATACGCGTAGCCGTGGAGCAAGGGAGACGCGACACGGAGGACGGTCGTAAATTATAGCCGATGAGAAACGCACGCGTCTGTTACCGGCGGTCGGTGTAGCGTTACTCGTAATTAGAGGTGGAGGAGCATCGAAGTAGGAGAAGTCGGTGTGTCGCAACGCGACCGATCGCAACCGCTTGCCTCGCTCCTTCTGCGTTCCCTCGTCCTCCTTTCCCACCGTTTGCTCGCGTTGCTCGCTTTTTTCCCATCTTTCCCATCTTTCCACGCGAAAACTTTCCACCCGCGCGTTGACCTTAACCCTCTTTCTCTACCTTCCCCGATATTTGCGACCATAGCGGTGGCGGTCGTATTCCGATACTCCTCTTCCGTCCTTGGGCAGACGATTCGAGGGATAAGAGTAGCGGACCAGGTCGCAGAGAGACCCCGATGTTTCCTCTCGAATCCGCGATGAATCCTTTGCCTTTCTCTTTTCTTTCATTTTTCCTCCCCCTTTCCCCTTTCTCTCGTCAGGCGACACATCGGGCTGTTGAAGCTAGCACGCGGCGGTTCCACGGTTTCGACGAAACGGAAAAATCTGTATTTCTCAGCGGGAGCCTGGCGCAACGTCTCCGCTCTGCCTAGTTGGATGATGGCACGGCCGAAAAACGATCGCGTATACCGGAGCAAAAGGAGGGTAACGACCGACCGCGTGTCCGTATTCTCGGACAAGTTACACGCGCGGAGCGTGCGGGTTGGTCGCGTGGACGGCTGCCAAGTTCTCCTCGCGATTCGCGATTCTCTCGATTCCCTCGATCGCGTCGCGCAGCGGAGGGTCAACGTTCGACGAACGGTGGTGCCCGATGCTTCGCGGCGAATCCGGTCGATCGGTCGCGACGAAATCTCCGCCGACTACCCCTTTGCACGCGAAATCGCGGGTAGAAACGGCGGAGAGGGATCAGGAATAGGAGAGATCGGTGGAAGATCGTCGGGCCTGTGGAAAGTTTTTCCGTATATTTCCGAAAGCGAGCGATCGTCGCGTACGCTGGCGTATTTATAGATCGACCGTTAAAAACCGCATATCCGAGTCACGCCGATGGCCGGCGAACAGGGTCGTAGTACGGGACCGGTCTCTTAATCTTTTCTCTCTCCTTCTCTCTCCTTCTCTCTCCTGCCCTCTCTCGCTCTCTCGAAATAAACGCCCCGCGTACTCGCGAACACGCGTCGGTGCTCGTGGCGCTCGTGGCGCTCGTGGCGCTCGTGGCTTTCTCGGTGCTACCGGCGATTGTCCGTTTCGCGGAGAAAAGAAGCGCAGCGCGATGCCGCGAGCCGATGAAATCGACGACGAAACATCCGGCGATTATTCGCAATCGGGCCACCTATCCGGGGTCCTATCGAGGGGATAGACGCAAGGCCGAGCGAGAAACAAAAGAGGCGAGCGAATGGAAAGAGGAGAAGAAAAAAGACGAACTGGAAATCGAGATTGGCGCGTAGACGGAAAGCGCGGAGGGACGTATCGCGACATATGTCGGAACTTGTGTCAGCGGTAGCGGGAGCAGCAGAGGGAGAGGACGTCGAGCGGCCATATGTTCTCCCGTATGCGCACGGTTCGCTGGATGTCGATCGATGTACACGATCGACGACCGTTTTCAACGGGTTTGGTGGGTTAGCCCGCGACTCGAATTCGTACGAAGGATGACGCGCGATACGGACGGGACGGTATACGCTCGTAAAACGCGGCGGTGCTGCACGCACGCTCGTGGCCGTTTTACGTCGACTCCGGGGCTCGTCGGCTTACGAGATAAGCGAGATTCGAATAAAAAAAAGATATCGCGAGGTTTCCTCCTTTAAACTCTCCGCTTTCCGATAACGCAATCGCCGCCGCCGTCGCCTCCGCCGCCGCTTGTCCTAACCGAATTACCTTCTCCGTTCCGAGATAGCGTTTAGATTTACCTCTCTTGTCCGACGTAACTCTACGCGCGTTCTAGAAACCAAACACGCGAGTCGCGCTCTGCGTTACGGCACCCCGAGCCCCCCGAGTTTCCCGGTATGCTCGCCGCGATTACGAAATCCGCTCGGAAACGAATCGCTCCGCGTATGCCGAGTATCTTCGCTAACGATCCAGCTAACGATCCAGCTAACGATCCAGTCGATAGTTCAGACACTTTCCGGTTTAGCGAATTTTTCCCGAGTATACGTAAATTCGGAGCGATTCGAGGTCTTCCGAATCCCATCGTCGACTACCCTCGCCGAGTCGAAGCGTATAACGCGCTCTTTGTCCCTTATCTCCTTCGCCTCGTTTCCTTCTTCTCGTTCCGCGTACGCCCGCGTACCAGCCCGGGCCACGATTAACCCCGAATATTCCAGTTTTTCCACTCGTCCGCGTTTACGTTTGCGTCGAATCGTAGCGAGAGCGAACGCTTTTCCAAAACGGCGACAAATGGAAGGCGAGGAAAGGAGGAGGAAGAGAGGAGTCGAATAAATTTCGTATCGCGCTCAAGATCGACTCGGACGTTATTTTTAGTCGATTAATTGCTCCAGCCGCGTTTCGTTCCTCTCTTTTTCCCCTCTTTTCGTCCGAGTACGAGGAAAAAGGAAGTCGTTGACCCGATACGTCAGCCTTGCGTAACGAAGACTTTACACACGTGACCCGTACGCTAATCGTCGTATCTACGCATGCCGAACGCAACGAGAGAAAGAAGAAAAAAAGAGCGATAAACGCGCGACGCGCACCGCGGCCAAAATTATTCCGAATCTCAACGTTCCCGTAGCCGCAGGGATCGTCCGTTCCCGCTTCGCGGGCGATCCAGAACCTAGTCCTGGCTCCTCCACTCGTCGCTCCGCCGCGTTGTTCCGCGTCTCCGACGTTGGCCTCCTGCGTCGTTGGACTGGGAGAATTAGGCGAAGAAAAGATCACGCGTCCTCGTAGAATCGTGGAATCCGTCCGCGCTGCGCTTCGTCCAACGCCCAGAAATCGATCGTCTCCCGCGTAGACGTCGCCTTTCTTGGATCGCGTGGACGTTGGTAATGGGGGACAACGAGATCGAGAGACGGTGCAAAGGTAAAGAAGAGAAGGGGACAAATGCTAGCGCGCAAAGCGTGTGCGCGCAGCACCCTTGGTCGAAACACGTTCGTGCAGGTCGGTACGCGTAGACGCAAACTTATTCGTTAACCGCGGATGTTCTCTTGTTCGTGAATCAGTAGAGGGACGGACTCGGTGCGAGACGGTTACTGGTGCCGATATCGATGCCGATCAAGATCGTGGACGGTTTGGTGCACGCGATGACGCGCTTCGCGCTGTCTCCGAGAAGCGACAGCGAGACTGACGAGCGCTTGGCGCGAAGAAACGAGAGGCGGCGGAGGAGGAAGAGAAGGTTCGCGAAGGTAGGATGCGGGTGATGGGAGTATTGGAAGAACGCGGACAGGTAGAGAACGGTCCTGCGAGGAATGCTCGGGAAGTCGGGTAAAGGAAGGCGAGCGAATAGGACGCGTAAGCGGGGGCGGCTGAATGCGAGGACACGCGTGGCGCGTGGAAAAGAGATAACGCGAAGTTTCGGAGCGTTGGGTGGACGACTGCGCGTCGGCAGCGGCGATTAGTCGGGAGTGGAGGAGCGTGAGTAAGAGACGCGATCGGTGTCCGCGCCATCGGATGACTCACGAGCCATGGAAAAGAAACTGCTCGTCCGCTTTCGACCAGCTCCCGCATTCCTCCTCGATTGTCCCAATTCGAAAGAGCGCATTCCTGAAAGCTTACCAGCGCGCATCGCTCTGGAACGCAGCGACGCCGACGTCCAGCGATCCTCTGATCCCCGCTCTGACCCCCGCGCTCTGATCGCGCCGCTCCGGTCCCCGCGGTCGTTCTTCTCGAACGGACCAACGATCGTGGCTGACGTGGGTTCCACGGTGCGTGTACCGCGTGGAACGAGAGGACCGTTTTCTGGATCCCGCGCGCGGATTCTACCACACGTGGTCGCCATGCGCGTACGCTAGCCCGCGAGAGAGCTTCCCCTACCGAGAAGCTCTGTGCCGATTAACCGAGAAAAAAGAGCGATAACTCGGTTGGAGGCGTCGCGCATCGCCGCGGCAGACCTCTTGGACGCGTCTTCTGTCAAAGGAAACGGCGCGACGCTTCCCTTCCGTTTTCTTCGACGCTCCTTCCCGACGCACGTCCAGCGACAAAGACGAGAACCGAAGAGAGAAGAAGACCGGTCGCGAGTGCGTTGTCCCGAATCCCTTTTTCCTCTCCTCCTCCCTCTTCCTCCCGCCTCTTCCGTTCTACGCAGCACCCTTGCCATCGTTCCAGTCCAACGACTGGAAATGCCCGTTTACGAACCGCGAGAAAATTTCACTCGCGCCGCGCGTCGTCGATCACGCTCGCCACGCTCGTCTTTCGATACACCCACGCGAATCGCCGTGCTCGATCTGTCGGTCGAAATCAAAGGGGGAGAGAGAGCGACGTGGACCGAGGAATTTAGGAAAAGTTGAAAGAATGGAGCACAACGATGGGGACATGCCGTTAACTCGCGCGAGTCGCGCGCGCAACGACTTTCTTTCGACGAATTCGGTCAATGAATTCGCACGATTAAAAAGAATCTAATTACTGCTCGGTTGCGTACGAGGTAGCGCATAATACGGTTGCATCGTGGCTGCGATCAACGGGCGGAAACCGGTAGAAAAACCAGTATTTTACCACGGTAATGGTGCTCGATGTTATTACGATCTCTCGCGGCGAGCTCGTTTACGATCCTAGAAAGGGGCGAAATAATATTCTATCTAGCGCGGCTTTATACGGTTGCGCGTTTACGCTCCAGGGATTCGCGAATAATGCGCGATTCCCTTCCATAACACGGTCCGTGACGGAAAACTCGCTTAACACCGAACACCGAGCAGCGATTGTTGCGAGCAGGGAAAGAAAAAGGAGGAAAAAACCGATTGTTCCCCGTTCCCAGAGAGTATCGAGACCGTTGCCATTATCGCGAAGCGCGCGCTTAAATACTACGAGACCGGCGCAATCGGGGTCGGATGGAAACGCGTGGAAAAGCGCGTTCCGTTGCAGGCGGTCGCGACCATTCCTCCTGGCGTGTCGCTCGCGCGCTACTCGCGCGTCACTCGCTCGCGACGCAACGGCTTCGCGATACGCTCGTAGACCGCGCGAAGAATGCCAAGGCATTTACATAACTAGTTGGGATGATCGGCGTTCGTTTGGCGCAACGCTTGTTCCAGTCTCTACGCGTGTACCTACGCACGTACGCGCACGCATCCTCGTTTTCGCGACTCGGCCGAGTTATCGCGGCGCGTATCGCGTAACGCACCGCCGTTCCCTATCGCGGCCGGGCCGATACGATTTCCACGTTATCGCGAGAACGATAAACTCGTCGACGAAGAATTCGAGATTTATCGGCGAGCGACAATGGTCGCTGCTCCGATATAATAATAACGCTCGTCCGAGTATCGTATCCTTGGTAGGCCGAGCTCGCGTTTTACTTTCTTCGTCCGGTTCGGAATACCTCGGTGAGAATAGATTCGACGATACACGCGACGAACGATGCCTCTGCGGTTACACGCGTCTCGAACATTCCCACAACGCGAGACGCGCGCAAAAGTCGTCGTACAGGTTCGGTGCCCGTGATTATTTCCCTCTCGTCTTTGACGACGCGATCATCGCCGATCCATCTGTATACGCTCCGAGAGAACTCGATACTCTCTCTCTCTCTCTCTCTCTCTCTCTTTCTCTGGAACGGAGTAAGAGTGCAAACGAGGCCATCCGCGCGCCGTCCTTTTAATCGATCGCCGCGATACGAAGAACGAGAAAGCGCCACAGGTGACTCGAATCGCCGTTCCACGGTTTCTCACCGATGACCTGTCCTAACCCCGTGCAGTAGTACGAGCGCGTCCGTTTCCGATTCTCGTCGGAAAACGCATGCGTATACGCGTACGCGGAACGGCGCGTGGTTGGCGCGGCACCGGCCGGACGAGCCGTATAGAATTCTGAGAACTTTCGCACGGTGTAATCTCGTTTGGAAAGGAAAAGAAAAAGGAAAAGAGGAAAAGAAAATCGATGGAACGTAGGCGCATGCTCGCTCGCGCGGCCGCGAGACGCAAGGACGAGACGAAGCGAAAGCGACGAACCGAGACGCGAAGCGCGCGGAATGCGACGTTCCGCGAGACGACTCCTGACCGTGATCGTTCGTGCCAAATACCTTCCAACCACCTCGCTCGTCGTTGTCGTCGTCCGGCATCTCGCGGATACCTAGCCCTCGCGAACGCGCCGTCTCCACCTCCGCTCGCGACGTCGTCGCGTCGCTCGAATTCGCCGACAAATGCCGCTCGTAGCGTTCGAGATCCGCGTAGAAGGACGTCCGTGAAATAAACGCGCGTGCGCGCCATCGATTAATCCCGGCTTCGATCGTTGGCCGCGTACGAGCCACGAGATACCGGTTCTCTCTTAACAATGGAAAATCGCCCATTCACTCGACACATTTGGAGAGCCGAGCAACGGTACGTCGGACTGGTAATGGCTGATTCACCGATCGCCACGGTTCTCTCTTCCTTTCCATGCGCTCCCTTCCGAATACTGCAACCACCGGGCAGTCGAGCGTCCAACGACTTTCGCGATTTCGCTCCACGCGATTCACGATAAACGCTTGATCGAACACGCTTGTTGACAGAATGAAGAGATGATCGCAAGCCTACCGATACACAGCGGCGGTGGAGGCGGTGGTGGTGGCGGCGGTGGTGGTGGTGGCGGCGGCGGCGGCGGCGGTGGTGGTGGTAGCGACGGAGGTGGCGGAGGTAGCAGCAACGGAGGTCCGAACAACCGCGTGGGTCGTGGATTGGCCCTTCACAGGTCCAATTCGAGCTTGGAGCTTCCTCACAGTCCGGACCCTGCCACTCGAGTGCCAGAAACTCCTCTGAGAAGGGAGTATGGATCTCACGGTAGGTCGCGCGCGCGTTACGCCAACCGAAAGCGAACGTTTCTTCCGCGTAAATTTTCACGCGAATCTCGTTAGAAAAAGAAAGAGAGGGGAAAAAAGGAAGGCGCGTGTTCGTGACGTGTTTGATTTGAATCGCAGGAAGCATCGACGTAGTGGCTCAATCGGTCACGATCGGGGAGAATTTGTTCGCGATGCTTCAAGACCTGAGGCCATCTGCGTCGGCGTCCGTCTCTATACCGACCTCGACCTCGACCTCCTCGTCGACGTCCGTGTCCGACCAACGAGGTTCGATCGGCGTGGAATTCCTTAGACGAGTTCCCACGGACGGGCAAACGATCGACGCTGACGAGGTTTGCGGCCCGACCGGTAACTCCAGTCCGAAATTACGATTGAAGCTTCATAGACTGTGGGGCGCGAAAGCCGCGCCACGGCCGATGGAGGAGAGCTGCAGTAGCCCGGTCGTTTCGGCCGACGTCGAGGAAAGGCACAGAAGGCGAGCATTCGCCCATTACGACTGTCAATCGCTCACAGCGAATCTCGGATACGCGGCGAAACTCAGGGGTATTCTACTCGCGAGGAGAAGAAACACCGCGACCGGTGCCTCGGCCGCGAGTTCCTTCAGAGCCTCCACCCCGGACGAGACGCCAGAAGAGGACGCCGGTGATGGAAGAGGTAGGAGAGAGAAAGTGGCAGCAGAGTCGGATCGAATCGTGGAGATATAATCGATCCGTGTCGCGTGTTCGCGTAGGTAACGACCTGCTGGAATCGTGTCCCTTCTTCCGGAACGAGATCGGCGGCGAGGGAGAGCGGGAAGTGGGCCTCACTCGGTGTTCTCTGGGTAACGGGGTTCACCGACCATCCTTATCGTACGGCGTCGCTGTTCTGGAACCGGTGCCTGGCGAAACATCCTGGAAACACACTTGCCCTCTGCAGAAACGACCACTGCCCGTCGAGAGCGTCGACGAGGGCGCTCATTATTACAGACGGTACTTTCTCGGTAAGCGTCGAACGCCACGCGCGAACCGTCCTTGCTTTCCGTTTTCTTCTTCCAATCTAACAACGGACCAGCTCCACGACCAACCACCATTTCCAGGTCGCGAGCATCAAAATTGGTTCGGCATGGACGAACAGCTGGGCCCGGTAGCTATTAGCATACGAAAGGACGTCAGTCAGTATAGGATAATAGTTCGTACCTCGGAGTTGTTGACGCTTCGCGGTTCGGTCCCGGACGAGGCTCTCGGTGGCATAAGGCCACAGGGTAGGTTACCCACCAGAGAACTCTTGGAATTGGTCGCACCGGAAGTTCAACTCGGTTGCCTCCGTTCGGGAACTCCTGCCGCCGAGGAAGCTCTGGCTAGATTGGACGAGCAGGGACTTTCCAACAAGTACAAGGTCGGCGTACTTTATTGTAGATCCGGCCAAAGGACCGAAGAAGAAATGTACAACAATCAACACGCCGGACCGGCTTTCCTCGAGTTCCTCGACGCTATCGGTAAGCCCGCCCCCCCCCCTCTCTCTCTCTCTCTCTCCCCCCCTCT
>NW_016909858.1:32395-33249 GCF_001483705.2 Eufriesea mexicana
CCCCCTCTCTCTCTCTCTCTCTCTTTCTCTCGCCTTGTAATCCCCGTTAATCGTATGTCCCGCGATTAACCGCCGAGATGATTACGCGCGATAGGCCAAAGAATAAGACTACGAGGATTCGAAGGGTACAAGGCTGGTCTGGACACGAGAACCGACTCGACCGGAACCCATGCGATCGCCGCGACGTACAGAGGTACCGAAGTAACCTTTCACGTCTCCACGATGCTACCCTTTACGCCGAACAACAGGCAACAGCTGCTCAGGAAGAGACACATCGGAAACGATATAGTCACCATCGTTTTCCAGGTAAGGCTGTATGCGGATACGTTTAACCACTCGCGTATGTCTCGCTACCGTTTATCGGTCCTACATATAATATACACCGTTGCTTTGGATGCGCGACGCAGGAACCTGGCGCGTTACCGTTCAGTCCGCGTAGGATACGTTCCCAGTTTCAACACGTTTTCATCGTGGTGAAAGCTATCGATCCCTGTTCCGACAACACTCAATACAAGGTAGCTGTGTCGAGAAGCAAAGAAGTGCCGATTTTCGGCCCCCCGGTACCCCCGGGTGCCACGTTTACCAAGGGAAAAGCGTTCGCCGATTTCATCTTGGCAAAAGTGATCAACGCGGAAAATGCCGCGCACAGGTGACTCGTGTTCGCGATTGCGTCTTGGTATTCCGCGTCGACCAGAACCCTCCCCCTCTGATACACTTTCCTTTTCTCGTAGATCAGAGAAATTCGCCACTATGGCAACCAGAACGAGGCAAGAGTATCTGAAGGACCTCGCTAGCAACTATTCTTCCACCACCATGGTCGACACTGGACAAAAATTTTGTAAGTTACCGCTCTT
>NW_016909858.1:33325-37489 GCF_001483705.2 Eufriesea mexicana
TCCTTTCCATCTTTATCTCCGTCTCGACCTCCACCTCCACCTAGACCATCACCCAGACCTACACCTCGACCTCGTAGTCCTTTCGAACGAACAATCCACGACTTATGTTTTCGTACAGCTATGCTGTCGTTCAGCAGCAAGAAGAAAACAGCCGTTCGACCGAGATTGTCTTGCGACGCTTTGCAACGTGGCGCTATATGCTGGCAGGTGATACTAGAGGATAGCAATCAGAATACGGATTGTTATCTCGGAATCAGCATAGATACGATTGTCCTGATCGAGGAACACTCCAGACAGATCGTGTTCGTCGCTCCGTGCGTAAGCGTACTCGGATGGCACGCTCAAACCAACAGGTTTTTACTTTTCTTCCCACTCCAACGATCCATCGTACGAAACGTATACGCGACATTCTACACCCGTTCTAATTCTCCTTCGCCGTTTTACAGCTTGAGGCTGTACTATCATCAAGGAGAATGCATTACGATCCACGTGCGCGGCGATTACGGGGAAAGGGACGAATTGATGGAAATCGTGGCTCGTCTACGTGCCGTAACTCCAGGTGCTCCAGCCACCGAACTTTCCTTGAAGAGAAATAGCCTGGGACAATTGGGTTTTCACGTACAGCCGGACGGAGTGGTAACGCAAGTGGAAAGCATGGGACTTTCTTGGCAAGCGGGACTCAGACAAGGATCCCGACTCGTCGAGATTTGCAAAGTGGCCGTGTCCACTTTGAGTCACGATCAGATGGTCGACTTGTTGAAAACCAGCGCTCAGGTCACCGTCACCGTCATACCGCCGAGCAACGACGGTATTCCCAGAAGGTATCTCGGCCGGTTCTTCTCCATTTTCCTTCTACCATTTTTCGATCCGATCGTCGTTTTACCCATTCCGATTCCTCGTCGTTCAATCTATCTCTTTCGTAACGAAACAGAGGCTGCACGCTACAGAATTGCCAGTATTTGTCGAGCAACTACGAAGGCGATTACGAGAACGTAACGAGCCCCGACAACACGCCGACTCAACAGACAGCCATGTCTCATCAGAGGCGATACGAGCGATCCTTTAGTCCACCGCGATCGAGCAACAGTTCCGGCTACGGAACGGGATCTAGTTCTAGGTCGTTCAACAACGATCCACGCTTTCCCATGGAGGGCACGATGACCAGCAGTAGTAGCGGGCATAGCAGCAACGACGATCGTTGGTGAGGATGACAACGTTCCAACCTCGCGAACCTCCATTACCTCCAACTATTTCTAAAGCTCTGCTCTTTTTCCCACTCTTTAGGTACGAACTTTTGGAACCGCAAGACCAAGAGAACACCGGGTATCGTACCAATGGTGGCACTCCTCCACCACCGCTTCCAGCCAGGCAATCGTTCCAGATGATCGCTCAGAAATCTTCTTCGCAGAAGAAAGACAAAGAATCCCATTATGCGAGCAGCAAACAGTTTTCGGACAATTCCAAGCATCACGGTCACGATCATTACGCAGCCAAGGATGGCAATTACGCGACGTCGAAAACCATGCAAGACAACGCTAGGCACGAGAGTTATCAGAGGCAACTGGACAACGCTCACCGTGCCCAGGATCACGTTTCCTCCAATTACGTGAAGCTTCAGAAGGAAAAGTACGAGATCAAGCAAGAAAATATATATGCGTCTCAGAGGGAGCTTCAGAAGAACGATATACATTACGTCAATCACCAAAAGTTGAGCGCGTCCAACTCTTTGCCTTTGGCGCAAAACGCCTCTTACAGCCTTCCAAAGTCCGGCAGCAATAACAATCTCGGTAGATGCAACGAATACGAGCATGACGGTAAGTCGGAGAGAAATTCAAAGTACGACGCGCAGGAGGAAAAGGTGTCGGATCGAACGCCGTGCAAGTACGTCGAGCAAGACGCGGTAAGAGGCCACGATAAGAGAACGGCGACCATCAACTACGAGTATCCCGAGGATATGTACGAGAGGCGAAGCAGCAAGTACGACATGGATATCGCCAAGTACGAGATCGAGTGTCAACACAACAGCGGAGCCGGTGTCAACGAAAGAAAACACGCTGGCGGAGATAGCGTGGAGCAAAATCGGGAATCGATCAGATACGAGCTACCGCACGAATTCAAAGTCGGGGAGAAGGTTACCTGTTTGAAAACTACTATTACCGAGAGACCCGTGCCTCACAAGATAAACGTGGAGTATCGTCAGACCAAGGACTTTACCGCGAGCCTTCCACCGGAAATGCGAATTACCGATGTCAACTGTCCGGATATGGCCACTCTACCGAGCGAGGATGAATTATCGAACGGATCTGGTAGCGTGTCACCTCGACTGAGAAGAACGAACAAACATCGGGGCGGAAATCTAACGCCTTCGAGTGGCGGCTCGAGAAATCAGAGTCCCAGGCCGAAAGCGGGTATGAGAAATTCTCACAGGAATTCGGCGAATTTAACTTCGAGCACGCTTCAAGAGGATCTCATGAAGCTGATCAATCCCGACTATATCGTCGACGACGAGCAGATAACCAATAACAACGTGACCGGAAACGTGCTGATCGCCAATCAAAATTCCAACAAGATGAACAACAACATGCTCGAGATTCAGAACAGGTGTAGATCGAGAGAGAATCTATGCGGTAACAGCGGTAACAACGCGCTGACCGTACTACCGACCAACGGACAAGAAAACGGAAATAGCGGATCCGAGGTTATTCTGACGATGGCTAGGCCAGCTACCGTCATTTCGAACGCGAGCACAGCGTCCAGTCCTGCGCCGAGCGAAAACAAGTTATCCAAGGAAGAGAGGTAATTCTTCATTACTGCTTTCTCGCCGATTGTTTCTTTTTTCTTTTTTCTTTTTTTTCTTTTTTTTCTTTTTTTTCTTTTTTTTTTTTCTTTCGCATACTTCATTTATTCTCTGTTTCAGAAATTCCGTGTCGGATTTGCAGACCCATTTGTCCTCTCTCGAACTGAGAGTAGCCAGAGAGACGCGTCGAAGGCTTTCTCTGGAAGACGAGGTACGTCGTTTGCGAGACGAAAACCGACGCCTACAGGATGAAAGTCACGCGGCTGCTCAACAGCTTCGACGTTTCACGGAATGGTTCTTTCAAACGATAGATTACCAGTGAATTTGTCGAAATTATACGACTCGACGATCATCGATTCCAAGACAATCGTTCCAATTATACGTATCTTTCTTCTTCTTTCCTCGTCGTTCTCTTTAAGAACGTGTTAAAATCACGTTCATCATTTTGTAAGAGCAGTATTAGTTTCGCGTTTTCTCGGATGTCGAATGTGCGTATCTTTAGCGATTAAGGCGCGAATCAGAGGCAATCGAAGGCGATTGTACGCGGTCACTCTTCTTTTTCTTTTATCGTTCACGATATTGCGAGCATCCTTCTCGGTATTTTGTACAATAGATTCTACTTTAAATAGTTGTAACGGTACAGTGTAAGTTACCATCGTGTTGCGCTCCATCGAATTCACTGCATCGATCAAACGTCTAAGAGCTAGCGCATAGACCTATCTATTAGGTTCTTCGGTATTACCGCATTGACTCGGTGAAACGTTGCTTCGTTCGCGATGCACGTTGATCACGATTACGTCTTACTTCGAAACGACCAAATATTGCTAGTTGTTTAAGAGTCATTATAACTCATTCGTAATTTATTACGTACTCTTTTGTATCACCGTGAAAAGCATCGTTAAGCGAGACATTAAGGGATCGTTTTTGCGCGTGTCTGCAAATTTAAACATTCCGCGTTCACGCAACGCGATGCCGATCGTTTATGTCGAGCGGAATCGTTCGGGCGAGGCTCGCGCGTTTCTTCCTCGTGCAAGCCGTTTTCTTCGCAGAACTATGCAAAGACAGACAGCCGTAGACGAATGATAATTTGTAAAGCGATGAAATTAATCGATAATAAACAAAAATGTACATCTCTTTGAGAGGGAGTGGTTTATTTTTTTATGCGAGGACGCTCGTGCGAGAAATGGAAATCGGTTGGTCGGGAAATCTCGAGGAAAGAATGGCAATGAGACGTTACAGTAACACCGCGACACGTAGAATAAAATAGTTTATTGTAATTCACAGAAAAAAAAAAAACAAGACATTTCCATGATGCCTGAAAACTCACTGTTCCGTATCGGTTAACAATAGCTGTGATTACACTCTTT
>NW_016909858.1:37578-45589 GCF_001483705.2 Eufriesea mexicana
TTCCTGTTCGGGACCAACGGAAACACGCACATGCGCGCGCGCATTCGTGTATAATGTGTAGAACGTCGAGGTGAACAATACAGATTATTCGACCATATAATCTACGGTAAAATTCTTTTACGATAATCCGCTCTTTAAACAGCTTGTAACAGATTTTGTTTTTCTTTTATATGTATGTATATACATGCGTGCGTATATTTATATCAGAATACCCGTCTGTTTGAAGGGAAAACCTGTAACCGCAGTCTCACGCGATAGTACACATCTTATGTGTGGAAAAAATGCAACGATCATCGCATGACGAAGCGATGAATCGTAACCGTCTCGGTGTTTCCGTTTACGAAGTTCATACGATCGAACATAGTCAAGGTGAACTAGTTGTCGTATCGCGCTATCCGCTTAATCCGGAGACCAGTCTACGCGATCGACTACGCGTCGTTTCGATGCTCTCGGATTGCCACTCGTTCCAACGCCTTATAAGCATAACCTCGAAATCCACTACTATCTTTCAACCGTCTCTCCTTCACGCCCTTCTACTTCTTCCGGCTTTTCCTCGTTGAAACGCATCGCATCCCGTTCGCATCCTGTTCGCATCCTGTTCGCATCCTGCCTTGTCTCGTCGTGTCCACAATTGCCTCGCTCGACTGGCCGATGTCATCGTATTCCGAATCCGGTTTAAAATCTAATCGACGAATGTTCGCCACACGCAACGATACGTCTATCACCGAGATCGTAAAGTCTGCGCGATTTTCCGACAATTCGCTCGCTTCTTAAGTACTTACATATAAAATGTACGTATAGGAAATGTAATTAGCTCGACGCGTTCGTACATTTCCAAATTCGCTTTACTCTCTATTTAGCACAGCGCAGCGTCCCCTCGTTACGCGTCTAGTAGTTCTGTGAAAGTAAAACCCCGATTAATCGAAAAGGATACCGAACGAGTTATCGTCGGTGAACGAATAACTACAGCGTTCCTACTATCGGCAGCAATGAAATAACATGAAAAGCATTGCCGATTTATCTTCCGTCGGTTCTATCGTATTATTTCGCGCCATCTCCCACGATATATCCCGCGCATTCTCCGCCATTACCAACGAGAACTTTGCAACGCGCCACCTCTACCTAATAATCTTTCCTTCTTCGCTCGCAAACGTTATCCATCTTTTTCTCTCCTTTCTCTTTCGTTTCGTCTCTACGTCAACGACACTTTCACACGTAACTAGACAGCGAGGGAAATAATCACGGGATAAAAGGAACAACTATAGTTGCTAAACAGTCCCGACGTTATATGGCACTAAAAACGAAGGTATCATTTTACGAAGAAAAAGAATAAACTTACGCTACCACACCTGTTCCTTCTCCTCCTCTTATTCTCCAACGTTTCTCCTTTTCAACGGCACCTCGAAAAAGCTGAGAAATTTTTCCGATAAAACTACTCCCTTGCGCGGTGAACAGAGCTGACGTGCATTCCTCGACGATCGCTGAGCGAGCGAGCGAGCGAGAGAGAGAGAGTGTGTGAATGTGTGTATGCGTGTGTGAAAGAGAGAGCGAGAGATGACGAGAAGGATGGAGAACAACATTCTTGATTCGCTCTCACGCGATGTGTGAACTAATGCAGCGCGGCAAGAGGACTACGAGGAGAAACAAACACGGATAGAGTACTTGTTTTACGCGTGTAGGAAAGCAGAGGCGACGCAGGTTAACGTAGCGTGTGTACAAGTGTTTTGCTCGGTCGATTTTGCCGGAATATACATAAGTCGAACGAGGACAGGAAGCCGATCAAACGTTTCGCGTTTCGTGTTCGATTCGTCAACCTCTCCCCTCGGCCGCTTATTTCCAACTATCCGTCGTCGTATTCCCCACCTCTTTTATAATTAGCTTATTTGCATCCTTGCCACTGACGCTTCGTTTCCCTAATTTGCTTCTAGCACACGATGACCGTTACCGTGACACTGAAACGAATATTGCAAACTTTGATCCCGAAACGCTCGAATATTACGAATAATAATGTTTCGTAGAAATAGAGATAAAGATAGAGATAGAGAGAGAGAGAGAAAGAGAGATGGAGTACACCTCTGCGACATAGCTAATACAAAAATACTGTTCTGTTGCACCATTTCTTCTCCTATTATTCCTATTATTTTTATGCATAGTAATCCCTGTAGTCTTTCAAAACACTCCTTTATCGCTGTCAAGGTGACAGAAGAAAAAGAAAAAGAAAAAGAAAAGAGAAAAAAAAGAACGAAAATAACGTACACGGCATGATGTAATCCGATAAGAGTATCTTCTTCTAATAGCCACTGTCATCTTTCCTTTCTGGAATTCTTTTCTTTTCTTTTTTTTTTTTTTTTTTTTTTTTTTTTTTTTTACAACTTTTACTCTTTCTTCCTTCGGATTTGTCGCTTCTCCTCGAAAGAAAAATATCTCACAAACATAATGAGAACGCATAAAACCGTACAACCGGTTCAACAAAGACCTCGGTGCTCCGAGAATCGTTAGACGAAGAAAAAGAAACTATGAAACAGCGTCCCTGTTTGGAAGAGAATATGTTCCGATGATGAGAAAATCAGCCTCCTCGTACGTATACGAACCGCGTACTAGAGCTGCGCATAAGAGTTGCGTACAAGAGCTGCGTACAAGAACTGCGCACAAGAACTGCTTACACTCGTGACGCGCACATTACGCTCCTTTGCTTTCTGTCTCGCAACTTTCGGTAATCGCGACGACCATGCATCTTTTCGCGGAATGTTCATTTCGCGAAGCCGTTATAACGTATCACATATCCAGAAGAGAAAACTATTACGACGGCGACAAGCCAATCGTCACTGACCGCTGATATTTTCCGCGGAAACATCGTAGAACGTTACCAGTTATGATATACACGAACAATCGCATTCAACCAACTATTACTTCTTTATCCCTCTTCTCCGTTTTTCTTTTCCTCTGTCTTTCTTTCTCGTATCTACTCGTTTCTGCAGCCTTTTCCGATGATAATAATAATAATAATTACAATTCGGCACCGCGCGATAAGGATTTCGTCTGGTGAAAGAAAAAAATCCTACCGGCGCCAAGTCATCCGTTATTTGCTACGATTATTAATTGTACAATTATGTATGTATGTATCTATGTGTACACATATACACATACACACATATATATGTATAGTATATATGTATAGTATATACTCAGCATCACAGTAAGATAGCGCCCTTCATTATTTTAAGTGATCGTCGATCTACTCGGACTGTTTACATTCATTCCAGTTAACAACATACGCTACAACAATCCGTTTAAACGTCGTCCAATAATTTCTTTTAACATCGACATCGTAATTACTCTTACAGTATTCGATTCGTATCATGTTCGTAAAAGTACACCTGTACACAGGGACAGAAACGATGAAGGAGTAAAATCGTGGAAAGATACTGTGCTCGATAAAAGCGATTAATTAATCACTCTCGTCTAGTACCGCGCGAACGTACCAGCGTGATCGATCATTTTACGAAATACCGTCACCCAGATTGAAGGAAGAGAGGAAGGAAGGAAGGAAAGTAAGAGAGAAAAAAAAGAAAAAAAAGAAAGAAAAAAGAAAGAAAAATAAAAGCGATAAAGCGGACACGATGTGATTTTCGTAATTGAAAACGAACGCGAAATATACGCCGAGGGAAATCAACTGCCGACAACAGCCTCCTCCTTCGACGTTTGATACACGCGTAAACGAGTGACGCATGCTTATCTTGGAAGAAAGAAATTATTTGTACGTTACATGACGCCGAAGAAAACACTGAGGAACTTCATACGTAACGGATACGTATCGTTTCCCATTTCGCGATCCAACTTAAACGAGCTATCGTATCTCGTTCCATATACTGTGAAACACACGATACGGACGAAATACCGTCCAATACTGTGTACTATGTTTCGGTGGACTGTCTAACGTATGCTCTGTTCTATCTATCAAGTGGCAAAAGAATAGTTCTAATAGTAGATACTTATAATTACTCTGAAAATAAATAGTTATAAAAATAAGCGAGCATTTTATGCTTAAAATACCTTAAGTAAAAACTTAATTAGTTTGCACCACGTACGGAGTGGAATGTGTGGTCTCTCTTACTAGATCGTAAAAGCGTACGTCTAACAAAAGGTTTAACTACCGTGTAAAAAACATTAACGACAACTTGTTAGTTGTAATTCGAAGTGCGACAGTTCGATAAAAACACGTGGGTCAATAAATAAGGGTGCAACAAGAGATTAGAAATAGGATAAAAGACGAGATCAAAATTGATCGATTCGTCGATAATCGTCGTTACTCGTCGTAGAATAAATAACTGTGCTGAGAATCTGATCTCCCCGCGAAGATACATTAGGTACATTGTTCGATTCGTCTTTCTATTTCTGCCCAATCACAAACTCTGGCCCCACCCCTCTTTCCAACTCATCCACTCGCCCACTCACCTATCCATCCCTTTATCCACCAATCCATACATTACTCCATCCAACCATTCATACACCCATCCACCCATCCACCCATCCACCCATCCACCCATCCACCCATCCACCCATCCATCAATCCATCCATCCATCAATCCATCCATCCATCCATCCATCCATGCATCCATCCATCCATCCAACCATCCATTCATTCATTCATTCATTCATTCATTCATGCATTCGCTTATTCAGTTCAGTTCATCTATCCACTCAAGCTTCCTTTCTTCATTTCTACTACCCTATCATCCCCCTCCCTCCCGACTTTCCCTGACACATATATAATTCACAGCTCTATGCACTGTGGAAGAGAAAAGACATTTTTACACGTAAATATATTTTCATCGCGAAAATGCGAAACGCAAGCACTCACGATTTCGATATTTAACTTAAAACCGAGAAAACCTTTTTGTACTCTTCTATAAACTTTTTCGCATCTACTCTTTACTTATATCTAATGACGACAATAAGTCCCGAGGAGCACGCGAACGTACTTCGTGAGGATTCACGCAATATTCAAGCGTCGAAATCGTTCCGCGAAACGAAAACATACGGGACACAGAATTCAAACAAAACGGCACAAATTCGTCATCACTATCGTTTGCTTCTCGACGAATCGTTGGAAACGCGAGAAGTTCGGGTCATAAATTCACTCGAACAGAAAGAAACCGTGAGCGAAAATTGAGATTCCAATAACACATGGAATACACTTTTGTACGTTCCACGCACTCGCTCGCCAAGGACCGTTACCGACCAAAACGAATCCTGTGGCACTATATACTCTTACCTCAGTACTTTACGATACCGAAACGCCGGTCAAAAATCTTATACTATTCGCGACGTGTCCTTTTTGGACGCTGACTAACTCCAACTTCGTCGGTACCACGCGACTTTTTACCGATTTGTACCTGACTCTGTGCGGTTAGCTGCAACGAAATTGCATGCGTATTTAATTTTTCAGCCAGTAGCAGGTCCTTCAGACCCTTCATCTTCTGACTGTACAACGTTATCCTTGGTCTCTCATGCTCCGAGTCGGTCTCTACCTCGGGATCAAGGTTCTCCTGAGAAGTGGAGGGTGCAGGAGGCAAAGCGTCGTCTGACGGTGCAACAAATGGTTCTCCGCCACCTTGCAGTAGGTAATCTCTGTTAAGTATCTTTTCGCTACATGCTGCTGTCAATGCTTGAATACTAGGATGCATCGGTGCTGGATTAGACGGTACTTTAGATTCTAAGCTTTTGATCAGATCGCGCGCCGCGTTGCCCCTCTCTTTAGTCTTACAATAATTGTTGTTATTATTATTCAACGTTTCTTCCGGACTCGTTTCCCTCTTCTGCGATTTCTCCTCCTCCTGTTTCGCCTCCACGTCGTAACAATCGATAATTACCTGAGCGCGAATACTGGCATCGAACTTTGAAATAGTGTTTACCAACGGTCGTGCCCATCCAATGTGTAAAACAGGTGTATTCGCTCCTTCCTCCCACTGACAGATACCGTCGTAAAACCTCAACAAATAAGCGAAACAACGCGGCTGTCGCAACAAACGTTCGTCAGCTCGTACCGTATGAGGTATAAGCTCGTTCGCTATTTCCAACAATTCTTTATATATCTCTCCGTCGTCTCTCGAATAATCATACCTATTGGGAATTTGAAGTCAATCAATGACAAATCTCATAATTTATCGAATTTTATCGACTCGTACTTACTTTCTTAAAACGTCTGCCGCGTCAGCCCATGATGCCAACGCGTTGGCGTGCAATCCGTGTCTGTACAAATAACCGCCCTGATAAGTATACGGATACACATGAGCATTTCCATAATATTTCCTCGCCGATCGTATAGCTTCCTGAAAACGTTGACAAATCGAGTAACGCGAAACGAATAAGCAAGTTATCTATTTGTGAGTAAGTAAGTTACGGTATTTATGTGAAATACCTGAAAGAGATCAATGGCAGGTGGTCTGCCTGGAGTTGGCGCTGCTTCTTCGAGATCTCCCAAATTACCAAGAGCCATAGGATATTTAGCGAGATGACCCAAATCGTACAACAACCATAACAATTCTTGTTGAAGCAATGCCACTTCGGCTGCATCTGCAGTTGCGCTTAAACTAGGATTTATAGCAGACACGATAGTAGCAACCTCCATTGCTCTAGAGCACACAACGGCTTGTCCATTGACATATAACCATGATCGGGAGGCCACTCCTGGTTCCACAGGTTGGCCACGTTTATCCTCGTTTCCCTTTCCTAGTAACACACGTAGAATCAAGAGTTTTCTTATTTGTAGATAAATTTGAAATGCCCAACTCTTTGGACAGCGCTTACCATGCCAAGTAACTTCTGCAGTTTCGGTTCCATCTTCTCCATAAACTACCCAGGCATGATCTTCTGACATAGCGAGATGAACATCTTTAAATCCCAGTACCTGACAGCCGGCAACCACGGCAAAAGCCACGCCAAAACAATCCAATTTATTCGCTGTGAGGTAGCTATAGAGACTTTGTAAATGCGCGCGATCTTTGTAATAACTTCTAGTAAGAGAGTTCCATATTACGTCGGAAACTTTCTTGACGAGCTCTCGGGTCGCGTATTTCGTGTCGTAAACCGTAAGATCAACCGCGCCCTTAATCACTGCATGGAACTTGGTATAAAGGGCTTCGGCAATGTGAAACTCAACGGCCGGCAATTTCGGCTCATCATAAACAGTGGTCTCTTGCGACGCAAATGTCCGATTGCAGGTTAGGGAATTCTCTACTGCGCCGACAAGAATCGAGAGCAAAGCTAAATCTGGTTCCGAGCTGTTTTCCAACTGATTTTGGAAGATCCGTACGATCGAGGAGATACTCTGGATAGGAAATAGAGCCTTATCCTCGTCTCGAAAACCCGCCATGTCGCGACTGGCAGGCTGCACACACGAGATCGAGATCTTTGCTCAAACCACGAGTGTCATCCTATTTCGTGTTTATCTTGACAGAAACCTTCAACGAAATCACGCGATCTGTTTGACCTCCACTTCCTTGACTAACGACGTACGCTAGTCAATGTCGATTTTCTAATTCTCAATGCGAAACTTTTACATTTCCGTACCACAAAATGCACCACAACCGTGTATCACCCAGCGGCGCGCCGCCACTAGGATCGTTTCCAACGAAACTTTCGTTCTACCATTCGACAAAGCGAGAAGGCAAGTTTCTGTGAGAGCGACGTAAGCCTGACGTACAGTACACAGTTCCGGACGCGCGCATTTTACGTTCTAGAATTTTCCACAGTATCTATATAAATTTCAACGCTTTAAACATACATTTGTCTATATACTTTTCATGACATTCGGTTGCTTTCAATTTTAATTTCTTTCATCTTTCAATATTTACTTATATGGTAAGCATATAAAAATTTTAAGGATACTAGAATTCGTACACCGGCTACGATTTCATAGATATAAAAGTTTCCATATACGACGATAGATTTACATTAGAATTGTATGGTACGCCATCTAATTGATATCTATATCTATATCTATATATAT
>NW_016909858.1:45673-48282 GCF_001483705.2 Eufriesea mexicana
TGTGTGTATAGAGAGGAAAGAGGGAGAATATTAAATATTAATATACATATAAATTATTCACACATGTATACAAACGATTAACGGTATATAAATTAACATAAGAATTACTAAAAAGTCGGAAGATGGCGCAATAAGCGCAATCAGGTATCGCATTCGTTTAGACGTTTTCAATCTTGCGTCGTCTTTCATGTATTGAGAACAGTCTGTCTTTTGTTATTTATGAAACATCGGTATATATTTTTCACAGATCTTATATTACAACGTGCATTCGCTGATCATCGGTTTACGTAATAAATCATATCGTTGCTACGCACATAAAATGAGAGTCACGATAAAAAGTAAGTACATAAACTGATGCTTCCAAGTATATTTTCTTCCATATTTCGTTTATTTTTGTAACCTCCGATACCTGCGATTATAAAAGAGATATACGTTTTCATCGTCTCTTCTGTCTACACGTTTCCTTGTCGTTTAGCAATATACAGTTGTGTAGCACGAATTCGTAACGAACAGAAGTAAAGGAGTATAAATATTTTTTGAGGTTGGACTGGTGTTGCCACCTGGCGTTGGATTGCGAACGACGACAACTGTGGTATATGTAGAATGCCTTTCGATGCCAGTTGTCCAGACTGTAAAATTCCTGGAGACGATTGCCCTTTGGGTAAGTGAAATTTCAATTTTTTAATTTATGGAAATTACATTTTTCACTGGTATTGAACTCGGAAAACGCGTGGGAAATTCGGAAAGTGATGAACGTTAAAAGATAATCAACATCGGATGATCTTAATTCAACGTATTGGTAATTTATATTTCGTAAATAGCGAGCAATGTAACAGAGGAAATGAGTATAATAAAATAATTGAGGAGAAGGGAATACGTGGTGATATTATTTCGGAGAGCAATAAGACAGTTCGTAAAATGCCGCGACAGCGTTTGCGCAGCTGCAGACACGTATATCGATCGGTGTGCCGAATGAAACGGATCACTCGCACACGACATCCCACGTTCTGACGCGCGCGTTCTCGCGCGTGTCAATGTAAACTGAACAAAGTCTGGTTGCCGGTCGTGAACGATAGCGGAAGGTGCGCGTGTCTAGTTAACTAAGCAAAAAGGGAACATTTATAGCGCAAACACGTTTCGATACTGTTCTAGTCTGGGGCCAATGTTCGCATTGCTTCCACATACACTGCATCATGAAGTGGTTGCATTCCCAGCAAACCAGTCACCTCTGTCCGATGTGTCGTCAGGAATGGAAGTTCAAGGAGTAGCTGGTTTGCCGATAGTCCCGCAGGTGTCAGCACGCAACGAGTAATCAGGTAATGTCATGCAATCTGTACAGCGTGCAGCAAGAAAATTCTTTCGAAGCGAACAGTTTCATCGATTTCTATTCTACGAAAATATTGCTCGTTCGCGTTGTTTCTTTTCGCGATGCGCGTATTATTGGGGGTTCTTTAGAAATTTATAACCTCGCGCGATAAAGAGGAGGTAAATTTTGTTGGAATTTCGCAAAGAAATTAAGAGAACGAGAAAGAAAAGTTGGAGAGATTCTCGTAGGAAGATCGTATCATCGTTTTACGTATATCGATGATATTCTGTCACGTTTCGATTCTCTGGGCGAAAAGTTTTACTGGCTTTCGCTTCTACGACTTCGGTTTTGCTCTGCGAAGCTCGTTTAAAACGTCGTATGGCCTGGATTTTTCGATCCGAAAGCGGAACCTTACCATTAATCGACCGATATTATCGTTTAGTCCTATTCGTGGTTGTAATCGGCGGCACGATATCGATCGACGGTTAACGGTGTTGAACGTTTTCGACAGTTGCATGCGAGTGCGATGAGATACAGAGCGATTCGGTTTGCTACGAATCGAAGAGGTAACATCGCGTCTGTACGTAGTAACGAGATCGTCGTATCGGGCGCTTACGTAACTCGGTATTTGACGAACGTTAATCGCGTTCATGCGATATCGTCGTAGAAACTCTACTCGATCGTGCATTATTTTTCTCCGTGCGATTCAGAGCTCGCACGATTCTTGGCGAATGTAGGTACTAGGAGAGCAACGTAACGCGATGCCATCGAAATTCACTCGGTCGGTATGCACTATAGTTGGTTTGCGATGCAACGCGGAATATTCGCGCGATCCCATCTTGGCTGTTTCGACGATCCATTTCTCTTTTTCCCATCTCAATCTCTCAAGTAATCGATAACGTAGTTTTATGATTTTTACTCGCAGGATTTTTACTTGGATTTATCGGTCAACTTTGACGCGGAGTATGGGGTATATATACTTCCTGTTCGATGTAACGCCACAATGCAAACACGCCGATTCGGGCTTGGTACGGAAGAATCGTAGTGAAAGTAGAACAAGTAGTTGTCGTGTACGTCGGGAAACAGAGTGTGAACGAAATTCGAACGTACACGGATATTCGCGCACCGTTGTCGTTCGTCGACGATTATCCCGAAGGCGCTTTAAACGAAGTAAGCGATTCCGCGGTTTAAGCCTATAATACGTAACGCGTATATACGCGTACTCGGAGAGATTTTAAGAAGCCGAGCAAAACGGGTTCCAGGCTTATTCGTACCGACAGTCCGGGGGGGGGGGGGGGGTTTT
>NW_016909858.1:48824-72552 GCF_001483705.2 Eufriesea mexicana
GTCGTTTCGATAAAACCGAAACGAAACCGTTGCTTGGCTCAGCGGTTTCGGAGTAGCATCGAGTAGCGGAAACGTAATATCGTCGCGTATCCTTCGAGCGTATAATCTTCTTGAAAATCGAGCAAAGAAAAACAGCGGACATCCGTCATTCGGCGAGTTAGTCCGTGACGAATCAGCCGAGGAGGCCCTACTCGTCCTTTCCCTTTTCTCGTTTTCGTTTCTACTGTACGCGTTAGCAGTTTTCCTTGGAACTTTAACCGCGTCTTCGCACCTTGCTCGAACAAGAGACGTTGCATTCGGGACACCCGTGTTTCCGTCGATCTGCAACGGAACGATTACGAAACTCGTGCACGTACGCTTCGTCCTGCTTCTTGCCAACGCAACGTACATGGTTCCCATTCATCGCTGGCTCTCTCTCTCTCTCTCTCTCTCTCTCTCTCTCTCTCTCTCTCTTCTCCGATACTTTGATAAAGGTCCGACGTACCTCTCTCTCTTTCTCTCTCTATTCGCAATTACTTCTTTCCGCGCTCGTTTCCCTCGCTCCGTTATACTCTTCGCAGCTATATCGTTTACCTTATTCATCCTTCTCGCTCCTATCGTTCGCGCTCGTGTCTTTTCGTTCGCGTTTTACTTGCGTGCTACGCGCAATCGCGCGCGCGCGCACGCACGCACGCACACACTATCTCGTATCTCTCGCCCTGCTTTTTATACTCCCTCCTACTTCAGCCCCTGCTCCCCAAATCTCACCGGCCGATTCCCCTACTCTCTTTCTCTCTCTCTTTCTATCCTGTACGCTACACGCACAAACGCACACGCACGAACGCACACGCAGAGACGAACGACGGTTGATTCGCTCGGTCGTGAATAGCGACGGATTCGAGACACTTGGAATACACTCGAGCGACGCTCCTCGTCCCCGTGACTCGGACAATTGGAGAAGGAAGAGAATTCAAAGAAATAAAGGAGACAAAGTAGGAGTTGCGAAAGCCGTGGTTGCGGTATTGGGAAAATTCGGTAGGACGGAATAATGGTGGAGCATGGTGGAGCCGCTGCGAACTCTGACAGTTTCTCCGGCATGTCCTTTTGCTGGCTGCCAACACCGGTGCACCGTCGTGTATATACAGGCGCATATACGCGGTCGAGAGTGGTAGGCGCAAAGGCTCGGCGTACCATGTCCACTGCGCCTACCTGATGCCTCGAGAACTCGGGCTAGAGCTCGAGCTCCGTCACGTGGTCTCTCGAATGCGAAGGATGTTTGTGGAATCGCGAAGTCAGTTAGCGGCCGTCCGTTCAGCGGGTAACAGAGAGAAACGGAGCATAGGACGCGCTACCGCGGTGGACCACTCGTCGAGCGAAAGAGGGGAAGGGGGTCAGGGAACATAGGATAGAGACGATAGCGGATCGAGTATATCGCGCACCGAGTTTCTTCAACCGAGTCTCTTCGCCGGTCTAACGTGTCGACTCGCCTTGTCTCGCTGCACCTCATCTCACCTCGCCTCACCTTGCTCTACCTCGCCTCTCCTCGCCTCCCCTCGCCTCCCCGTACCTCTCCTCGACCCTCCTCACCTCGCCGCTCCGCGACTCACCTCAGTTCGGCTCACCTCACCTAGCCTCTCCTCGCTTCACCTCGCTTCACCGCACCCCGCATTACTGCGCCGCTCTTCGCCGCCACTCGCCACCACTCGCCTCTACTCGCCTCCACTCGCCTCCACTCGCCACCACTCGCCTCCACTCGTTTCACATCGCGGCAACGTTTCGCGCTTGTTTCGCGTTTGAATGATCCAGCGTCTTGGAAAATGTCGCGTGTTCCGCGAATCGAATCAGTGATTTCTCGCGAGACCGTGACTCACGGCAAGGGTCGTGTCGCGTGATCCGGTTGGTGCTAATTTTTCGATCGTTCACGCGTCGGTGCATTCCAAAGAAACAAACAACAGCGTCGCCGCGTGTATGAGTGGTAGGAGGAAGAGGAAAAGAGCGAAGCGATATCTTGCCTGGTTTCGCGATAACGATATTTCCGTGGAAGGCGAGGAACGACGTGGAAGCGACGAGAGAAGCGACGAGAGAAGCGACGAGAGAAGCGACGAGAGCGGCACGCTCGTGCAGAATAAATGGAGTAAAATTGGAGTGGAAGAGAAATTATGGGTAAACGTAGCTGGATCGGTGATGGTGCATCTGCTTCCGAGTCGTGTCAACGTTGTTGATCGCGTGGCGAAAATCGTGGTCATCGATGGATTCGTAAAGGCTCGACGAAGGACATTCGACTGGCAGTTTGGTCGCTTAATTTCCAGCGATGACTTAACTTGGGTGACGAGGTTGACCACGACGTCGGTTAATCGCGATCCGTCGAAGCGAGCAGTGTTTCGTAGGTGAAATCGCGAATCGCGTTTATCGCGATAGATAGAGATGCGACAAGTACGGAAAGAAAGATAATCGCGAATGACCTGGATTGGCGGAAAAGGCAGTGCGTTTGGGTAAAATCGAAGCATGTTTAACGTGGGACGGACGTTAGCGGTGTAGAGTGTGGGTTCGGTGATAGACAAGGCGAATAAAATGCAATTGGCAGCGACGCAGAGACCTCACCCACCACCGGTGCCACCACGGCCGAGTCGGCAGGTGGTCGCAGAGGCCCTTAAAAGATCTCCAAGGCCACCGTGTCCGACTAGACAGGCCCCGCCGCCGCCCAACACGAAACCGTGGCGATCCGATCGAGAACGATCCAACAATCGGCAACAGGTGTGTCCGGCCGCTGGACGAACGGTCATCTACGAGTCGATCAAAGAGTCGCTACCGAAGGAAACCTGCAACGAGAGCAGCGATCATGACGATCACCCGACTCGTCTCGTCGCCAAGAGTCGCGGCGGCGGCGGCGGCGAACCCGTTCCTCGGGCCGCGAGTGAAAGGCGCGTGGACGAGGACGACCGGCGTGGAAATCCGCGGGAAAGACGGCACCGAACCACCGCGACCGATCAGGAACATCGGGGAAATTCCAGTGAACCGAACGCCGTCATCGGTGACGTCTCACCTTCTTCCATATCGCGTCAACAAGACGATCGTTCGTCCTCCGTCATCAACGGTCTAACCACCGGTGAGAGATTACCGGTCACCGAGAACGCGAGATCCGAATCACCGATTTCTTCCACCAGGGAGCCGTTGGATCGCCACGGCGACGTCGACGTCGATCACGAAGACCAAGGCACCGGCGACGACGACGACGACACCGCGAAACTTTCGACGATCGTCGAGTCCAAGGTATCCGTCGTGGACGACGCGCAATGTCGCGCTAGCTCGGAATCGGTGATAGAAAAATCGGGATCGTGCTGCAACTTTACGGAGAAAAAGACTCAGTGCGCGGAGAGAACCGCGACGAAGAAGATCGATGCTCCGATGCGACCGATGCCTACTCAGAGATCCAGTCTGTTCAAGTATCGAGATACGACGAAGAACAACGCGGATAATCGGTCGTGCAGCGAAAATTCCTGCGGCAAGCAACCTCCGGTTTCGGACGTTGACCGTGCCACCGTAGTTGTTATCGACGAGTCGGACCGTAAGGCTACGTCCAACGATGAGCCGGACAATCGCGGCGACGTCTGCGACTACCACGGCGATCATCGCAAGGATAAAGGCAACGAAAATGACAACAACGACAACGACCACGACAACATTCATCGGCAGGATTGGTTGGAAGCCGGCGTGCATTATTCCTCCACGCAGATCAGACTGTCCGGCGAAGAGGGCGATGTTATCGACGGAAATCGAGTCAACGGACTCGATCGTTACCCGAACGAGAAATTCGGCGACCTTAATGTTCCGAGGTAGTCTCTCGATCGGAATGCGCTTCGTTCTAAGCTCGAAACGCGATAAATTATCTCCATGTCGGATAATTTTTTACTTTACCACGCGATACGCCGTTTGCCATAACGATTTAATCGCGTGACAAAACGAGCAACGAGACGGAAGAATATACAGCACGCCGGATGCGCTTTATAGTTTCCTTTTTCTCCGCGCAATATCAAAGTATCCTCCCGTTTCTAATTTCCTTTACCTGCTAACCCACTTCGTCGCCGTTCACGCGAAACACCGACGTCGAAACGTGTACAGCCCAACGCTATCCGCCATGTCGAACGAACATCGTTTTGCCACGAGGGAAGATCGTTGTTGAAATCGCGGTTTCGAATCGTCGAGAAAAAGGTCGCGTAAAACGTCGCGAAAAACGCGATTTTTTAATACATTTCAACGCTCGTTTCGAAAGCAACGGGTTATTTACGATTCGGGAAACTATGCGAATAAATAACGATGTAGGAACGGTGTTCCGGATCATTCCATTCTATTTTCGTTCATCGAATGCAACTTTCGTATTTTTCAGCATACAAGAGAGGATCGCCATGTCTTCCCTGCAAGGTCTACCACCTTTACCGAGAAGTCTCAGTGGATTCAATTTAAGCGGTGGACGAGGCGAGGGTTGCGAGCCACCACCACCGCCTACTAGATCTTCCAGTAAAACGCAAAGAGGCGGTAAAACTTCGATCCAATCGTCGTCCAGGCCATCGCCACCTGCCAGACAGCTTACCACGTTGGATACGCAACTGGCTATACTGAGAAGAGAAATGGTGATTGCTAAAAATTTCTTGGCATCGTGTCCTTGTTCCGCTAGTGTCGAACCATTTCTGCCGTTAGGTAGAATCTAACGTAAAGATAATTGTCAACGAACGCTGTCAGTTTAGTCTTAGTCACTCGCTTTCCTGTCGGCTCTACGCACTTATTTACGAGTCGGTAGGAAAATTCCACGGATCTGCTAGTCACGATGCAAGGTTTTTGCGGATGTGAGGTCAAAATGATCGGAACGTCATCGATCGCGTGTTGGCCGCGAGAACTCGAGCTTTGTAACACGAATGGAAACCATTGTAGCGCGGACATTTTCCGGGCATTCTCGTTCTTTCCTACGAGATCCGTTACCTTGGGACTCGATTGTGCGCGTATACCATCGCAAAGAACAATGAATATGTATTCGAGGCGTGGGCTCTTCTCTCGAGAAACCAACGTCCGTCCGTTGTGACATCCGTTGCGCTGCGGATAAACTTTATTCCTTTTCTCCTTTCTTCCTTTCTCTCTCTTTCCTCTTTTCTTTCCCTTCCTTTTTCTCAATAAACGCGATTGACAGCAAACAATTGGAGCAACGCGATGATAGTCTGTGTCGTTTATGCGATCGCGTACAATCCGATATTCGAGCTATGACGTACGATAAATATCGGTTGCCGCTGAAAACATAGTTGGCTGGAAAGTTAGGCTAATAGTTTAATAGTCAATCCAGACACGAAGCGAACTGGCACAGCCGCTCCCACGCTGCATTCCCTCAGGCGTGACTCCCCTCTTCGCCCTCCTTTTTCTGGCCGCTCTCTTTCACCTTCGTTCCTTCCTACCTCTACTCGTTTTCCCTCTTTTTCTCTACCTTCCTTCTTGGTACGCCGACACCTCTCATTCCCATTCCCATTCCCATTCTCATTCTCATTTTGCGCCTCCTATCTAACTCCCTCTTCCTTCGTTCCCACGGCTAGCGAGTTGCTACTCTCTTGGAAATACACCGTTTCAGTCCGTAAGTTTCAAACTCTAGCGCTTACCTTGGCAACCGCATGCTAAAAGTGAATGCGACGTTCGTTTGTCGGCTGACAAACAATCCCCATTGCTTTCGAACGTACCTCGCGAAATGTTTCGATAGTTTCATCGCGTTGCGTCAGGCCATTATGTTCTTCCATATATACGCAGTATAAACCGCGGTATCGCTATATACGCGTTATCTGTTTATCAGTTGAAACGTCTTTCCTGTACGTTCGCGTATACGACAAACTCGCAATCGTTAACCCTATAACTCTCGTAACAAAAGGGAAAAATCTGAAACGTGAACGAATGTTGCTTTACAGTTTGGACTTCGGCAACTGGATCTCTCTTTGCTCGCTCAACTTTGGTCCTTGAACGAATCTATTCAAGAATTTCGACAACTTCTGCAAGAACAAGAAGACAGAGCACCTTCTCCTTCACCCAGCAGCGAAGAAGGAGACGACACCTCTTACGGAACTCATCCTCCACCACCTCCCAGAAGACCGGCGCCTGGTGTACACTTGCACAGACCACCTAGGCCACCAAGACCGCCCAGGCCACCCCCCAGCGACGAGTCACCATCCAGCGAGGAATACGGAGCTGTTTGACGCGTACAACTTCAAACTATTCGTATTCTAAGTCGCCTCACTCGACTAATTGGTCGTAAATTTCTACGCGTTATAGCAAATAAAAGATCTTGTTTAAGGAATTAGTAGAAATCGGATCGGGGATTCGGTAATAACCGATGCGGTCGATTCTACCTGTACAAGTGTCCGAACGAAGTTTTTTAGAATGTAATCTAACGCATCGTTATGAAAAACTTGTTGATGCTCGAAGGTACCTGTAACATTACATTTCAATGCGAGAACATCGGAAATTCTACGATTCGAAAATGTTTTTCCAATTGCAGTCGATCGCTTCATAGATTGCTGCAAAACCGTGCAACGCGTCACTTTTATGGAGGATTAGTTATTTAAAAACGCATACCATTCGTTGGCTTACGAAACTATCAATGTCAATCCAAGAAAACAACGATCCTCTTTCTCTTTATATATATATATACACACACACACAAATAAACAACAAACACACACACACACACACACACACACGCATATGTATATATACATTTCCTATTAGGTAAGGAAAAAGTTTATTGTCCTCGATGAGAACTATTTTTAGTTCAACACGCTCTTTTTCTCTATTTGTGATAGCAGTCGAAGGGGCCTTTGATTAACTACGATAGATATTCGTTTGCGCTAATCGAGATTTATCCGCAATCATTGGTTGGGAGACATTTGAAAAAGATCCGAGCCTAAGGCACGAGAAACGGCTAGTGAGATCCAAAGAACCGCATTCGGAAGTTCTTGTCTCTTCCATATTTCTCCACTATTACGTCCATTACAGAGTTTTCTTTCTTGTTGAAATACGGACAAACGCACTGATGAGCCAGACGATAAGAATCTTCGAATCACGATACGACTTATATAAAGATTTATGTAGATTAATTCGAGTGTGTAAAATAAAGGGAAGAACGAAAAAGTACAATGTAATTTTAATGCAACACGACAACGTTGTCGACGAAATTAAATTCTTTTTATGTTTTAAACGTAACACGATTTACGACGTTTCTTTACCTCTTGGTATCAACAATTACCCACTTTTACGCGCGCGATTTCGTTATCGATCCACGAGTTGAGATTTTAGCCGCCGATGGCGCTGGCTACGTTGCACCTTCACGTGTACGCGTCAAAACGAAGAGGTTATGTATACGTTGCTTCGCGTGAAGTCTGAACGTTATTTCGGACGATGGCCAACGATCATGGGAACGACGAAAGAGGCAAAAAGAGAAAGAAGAAGCGATCGCAAATTCAGATGGCAAAGAAATTCGCGCGCCAAAGAAATCACGGATCCGAGGTAGACGCCGAGACGTATCAGTACATGGTACGTATATTGGAGTTAATGAAAAGCGATTTTCCCACAGCCGAGGAGAAATTGATATTTGCGAATAACGTGTACGCCCAAACTGCTGGCCACGAACTCGAATACGCGAGGAATCAAGTTGGATCCAGGATATTGGATTCGCTTTTAAAATACGCGAATTTGGAAACCATCGAGAGGTTAGTCGCTGCTTTTAAATCTTCTTTGCGACCACTTAGTAACGACAAATTTGCCAGCCACGTTTTACAAAAGATCTTAGTGATTTGCGCCGACAGAGGAAATAGAAGCAAACGTTCCGAGTCATGCACAGAGGAAGATACGGATGCTCGTATAGAGGTTAAGGAGTCGGAAATAGAATCTTACAATAACATCGTGTTGAACATGAGTAAATATTTTATCAACAACATCGAGGAATTTATATTCGATACGTATGCGAATCATCTTTTGAGAACAGTCATCGAATGTCTCGGTGGTCTGATCGATAAGCCTGACAATAGAGATAGGAAGAAGCTGGTATTCGGTGAACGACGACCAGTGGTACAAGAGTACAAAGACTTGTTGTCCCAAACGTGCAACAGATTATACAAATGGCCTCAATTTTTAGAGTTTGGCCAGGACGAGCTTACATCTGGATTATTGCAAAGCGCTTTGCACTCTCTGCAAGATACGTTTCCAGAGATGGTGCAGGCGTACGTTAAAAGAATTACGAACGAGTGTTTTAAACCTGGGACGGAGCAGCAATTGTCGAATATCTTTGACGCGGAAAGTTCGATCAGGTTGCTGGAAGTATGCTTGTCGGCAGCGGATCGAAAATCTTTGTATAAAATTTACCAAGAATACTTTTCGGGTAATTTGAAACGATTATCCTTGATGCAGAGCGCAAACTTTAGCGTACAGCGGCTATTGGATCATTGTAACGTTAAAGAAGAGTTTGAAGAGATGTACGAAGAAATTTGCACGTTTCTACCTGAAATTCTGGATAAGGGTTACACCGGTGTCTTGGCCAGCGTAGCCAACGCGTGCTTGAGATTGCAAACGAAACAGGGTGCGTTCGTGGTGGAACTTTTGAAAAGTCTGCACTGCGAGGGAAACGAGAAACAAAATCGTACGATGGCGTGCATAGCCGGCCTAAGAACACCCGAGCAGCTGGAGAGTTTGGAGAAAAATGAGGAAAGCGATTCGAAACCTTTGATCAGTCTACACGGAAGTCTTATAGTACAGGCTATTCTCAAGTTCAATAAACCTATAAAGATGGTTAATTCCTTGTTAGAGACAGATGGAGAAGAACTAGTGCAGCTGTTGGAAGATCCGAGAGGCAGTCGCATCTTGGACGCTTTTATGGACAGCAAATACATCGGGGAGAAAAGCAGGGAAAAGCTGACGAAGAAGTTGAAGGGATACTGGGCGCGATTGGCCCGCAGTACACACGGTTCTAGAAGCTTGGACAGAGTATGGCAGTGGGCGCATGTGAAACAGAAAACTTTGATCATGGAGGAATTGACAGAAGTCGGCGAGTCTTTGCGTTCGACGAAATCTGGACAGATCATGTGGAACAAGTTGAACGTTCCGCTGTTTGCGAGAAATAAGCAGGATTGGACGGAAGCGTTGGGAAAAGAAGACAAAACGAGAGCTCTTTTCGCGAACATAATAGGGGACCAGACGACGAAGGGAAAACGATGAGTTTTGTATGACACGTTGCGTACATAAGATACACGCATGCGTGCGTCTTAAAGCGTATAGAAAAGAGATCGATGCGAACGGTCGTTCTTTAAGCATTATGACACAGAATAATCATGTATTTCGTTAATTCATAAATACAATCTATAGAATCCATCATACATCCCTGCAACGTAATATAGCTAGAAAAACATACAACGATTCGTAGTCTAGATTTGAGCAAAGTCTCCTAACGCGCACGACCGATAAACTCGTTTTATTTCTCGATGAGAATGACTAGACTCGTAAACGTATACCAGCGTGCATACAACGTGACGCGTATAAAATAAAACGTCGTGACCGCTTACCGTCGCGTTCTTCGTTGCGGTCGTATTAATCTACGAATTGACTAGGAAAAAGATCGATACAGCATGCTTGTTTACACGGTAACAGTTATAATACGCGAATTTCAATTTCAACGGAGAAGAGAAAAACTGGAACGCGTTACATCGTACACGAAACGTCTCTCGCGTCTCGTAGCGAGTTTCTCTTTATAACACGCGAGTAAACGACGTTTTTGCGGGATGATAAACCTATATCTGGATAAAAAGTGAAATACCTCGATTAACGCGATAACCTGCACGTTACAACGCGGATAAAGGTTTCTTCGCGTTACTTGTTCGTAGAGAGCTAGAGAGCGTATAACATGTATTAATATTTCTGTAATCGTATTC
This sequence comes from Eufriesea mexicana, assembly GCF_001483705.2. NCBI lineage: Eukaryota > Metazoa > Arthropoda > Insecta > Hymenoptera > Apidae > Eufriesea > Eufriesea mexicana. Next base: position 58,748 of record NW_016909858.1, read on the forward strand.
GTTATCATGGACAACTTTGTACGATAAAAAGCACGTTTATCGGATCGTTTGCTTGGGCGGCATTACTTGGTCTGTCCTTTGATTCCTCCTCGCAGCTTCGTCGTACGAGCGTATCGAGCATACAGCAAAAGAATCAGCGTTATTTTTACATTCGATAATCGTAATGGTAAGCAGCGATCGTTTCTTATTCGAACCACATCTACGATCCGAAAAATATACACGTTATATGATTTATATCTCTACTTTGTCGCTTCGATCAAATAGCAATACAACGAACCGTTACACGTACTATCCTAAGGAAGAAATTCGACGAACGGTTACAACTACGGTCGGAGAGGACGATAATTCGTCTTACGCGTACTGTTCCCGTAACTTTACATTCGTAGATATTCAAATATTCAAGGAATCTCTATAGTCGGACAATGTCACCGTCGGTGTGCACGGACGAATGAGCCTCGGGAATATGTACACCATCGATGCGCTAGAGCACGAGCTTTCGAAAGAGAAACACAACCAGGTTGCACACGGCGTGCCGCGAGCGTGGTCGGAAAGCATAGGACCGCGAAGACAGTCGAGAAGGTGCAGAAGATGTATGATTCGAGAGAGAGAGAGAGAGAGAGAGAGAGAGAGAGAGAAAGAGAGGAGGTGTACCGTGGACGAGGAGCGTCAACGCGAATCGTATCGGACCGGTCTAGCGAATAATCGTCGGACACGAGAATAGCTGCCGTCGTAATGTCACTTTCCTTTGGTCGCCGCGCTGGCCGGTATCGGCGCGACGATGTTTGCCTCGTTGACGCTGGACAACGCTCCGGTAACCACTCTCGGAGGGCTACGCGACGCGGATCTTCGAGGTTCGCGCGGTGGAGGATTGTTGCACGTGGCATGATGACCGCCGGCCTCCCAGTCTCGGTGCTGACAAAAGGAACCGCAATACCGAGCGATTCCACAGCCACCGCAAGTCTCCAGGGCCGGTCTGCCGCAGTTCCAACAACTCTGCAAACGGATTGCGACGATGCAAAGAACGGAAGAAAACAGCGAGAACACGATGGTGTGAACTGTACTCACGGAACCCGAGACGGTTTGCAATTGAGAGTCCTTCTCGTCCTCGCTGGTGGACGCGATCGAGTTGGAAACGGTGTTGGTCGGGGTCGCGACGGTTCTAGCATTCCCGTCCACTGGTCCATGGTTACCGTGAACTCGAAGGTACGGTCCTTGTCGTAGAGCACCGTGATTTCTCTGAGTCAAGGGGACGTCGAGCATTCGATGTACTCGTAAACGCTCGTTCGCCCTGGACTCGGCCACAGCCACTCGCATCGCGCGTTGCACTTCCGCCATCACGGCTCTCTTCACGGCTTCCTCTGTAACGAACGCGGAAAAAACGTGGATAAATTTCGAGAAAGAGAAATGAAAAAAAAAAAATAATAAGCAAGAAAGGGACCAACCGTCTTTCCTCTTCACTTCGGCCATTTTATCCTCGATCGCCCTGATAGTCTGAGCAACGATCTCCCCGGACAATCGTTTCAAGCTACCTTCGCGATCGCCCGTCGACGATTCCACTTGAGAACCGTTGTTGGTCGAGGATGGATTGTTGGCATTGGCGGTGCTGCCGCCGTTCTGGGCTGGTATGGCATTGCCGGTGGCCAAGGGTGGCGCAGACGTTGCTGCCCCGAAGCAACCCCGTGTCTGCAGGATGGTCAAAGCTTTCTTCGTCTTCTCCACCATACCGAGGATACAGTTTAGCATCATGTGAATGTTCTTCCATTCGTCGTCCAGGCTGCCGTTCTGCGTTTGAACGTGACTCATTTGCTGTTGCTGCTGTCGGGCCAAGTGATGAGAGCCGGAGAAGGCGTTCATCTGATTCATTTGCACGGAACTAGGCGGTATGGAACTGGAACCGTCTCCGTGACCATGACCGTGACCATGACCGTGAGCGTGGCCGTGAGCGTGACTATGAGCGTGAGCATGCCGATGTCCGAGACTTTGAATCGATCCGCTCGACGAATGGAGCGGATGATACCAACAATAAGGGGAGGAAGCCTCGGCGGATTGCTGTTGTTGCGATTGCGGTTGCGGCGGATGGTGATGACTCCACGGATTGGTCAGTCTCTTCCCGTAGACGGGAACGTCCTCGAGAAGCGTGGCACTGTTCTCGTAATACCTGCGATATTTCGACGGAGCAGAGTAAAAATAGAGCGAGGCTGGAACGAAAGGGGGAAAGATCGGACGCGTGACGTAGCGATTGCGCGTTATTAGACAGGACGGAGCGCGACGACGAGAAGGTGGACCTGCATTAGCAGGACGCCGATAGGTACTCGAGGCAAGTTTGTCGGTAGTCGAAGGGTAGAGAGAGAATAGCGGAAGGGTCTTGGCGCGAGTAGGACGGTCAGGGTGTTGGAGAAAGGTGGTACCCCGATGATATATGGAAACGTCACCGGCAGACATATCGAGAGGAGGCCAGGCTGGCATTGCCAACGCGCGCGTCGCGTTTTGTCGCCTTCGGATTCGCGTCGGCGCCCCTTTCTCAACCCGATCCGAGCGTATCCCATTTTCAGCGGAAATACCGACCTCCTCCGCGCATACGGATCGAATTAATCGCTCGATCGGCGAAGCTGCGAGCGGGTCATCCCGTTTCCGTCGGCTCGGGTAAATATGCCCGCGAGAAACGCAGGCTCGTGGCCAAAAATTCTTCCGGTACGCCGGCACATTTGCGGCTTGGCAAATATACTACGCACGCGTGTACGCGCAGGTGCGTGGCGTTTTCTACGCTTGAATTATCGTTATAGACGGACAAAGATCAGGCGCGCGGTCGTGTCGCGTTGCCCGCCCTCGCGATTTACGCCTTTCCGATACACGTCCGCGATCGTTCTCGTCGCGGGTTTTCCTCTCGCATCGAGAAATGCGGGAAAGAATGGCGTTTCCACGAATTCGTGGAAAGCACGCGTAATCGACTCACGGCGTGTCGGAGGCGCGTCGTTTCGGTGCGTGCGACGACGTGCCGCTGGAATAATGGTGGAAACCGGCCGTGGCGTTGTTGGTGTGCTGAATGGCGCCGCCAACACCGGGATTAGAATTCGATCGTATACCGTAATGAGCGGAGGAGCACTGATTGCCACCGTTCCCGCTTCCTATTCCGTTACCGGCGTGCTCCCCGAAGATCTCGACCTGCTCCGCCGCGGCCATCAGGCCGACGGCCTCCAGCACCGCTGCTTCGTTCGATCGCAAGAATTGTGCGCAACTCTGTCGGGGAAGAAAAAAAGAAAGACATGATGATTTTCCGATTGTTATTCGACGGCCGTGGACTCGCGATCGAGATGGTCGATTCGATCGGGTTCTGATCCTTCGATACTTTCCCGTGTTTACCGCCCGTCGCGACTCTCGAAATCCAAGTACCCAGGTGACGGTTCTCGCTCGGCGAGCTGCCATTCGTCGCTCGTAATACCATTCCGTAATACGGAATAGTCCTCGGTTTGTTTCGCGTCGGTTACTTTCTCGCTCTCGCGACTTCCAATTAGCGATCATCGATTGGGCAAGTTAAGCGCGTAATCGCGTGTACGCGTAGGTTCGATCGGTGCGCGAAGCAGCGTAGCCTACTACTCGCTCGCCGAGCGAATCTACGCTTTCGCCCGACACGGGCAGAGGAACCGAGCGAAAGGGTGGCGCCTGTGCCAAGGAATTTCGCCCTCGCCGCCGCCGCCACCACCACCACCACCACCACCCCCATCTTTCCATCCTTTACCGCTCTAGCTACCTCGAGAAATGTAAATCCTTCCTATTAATTTGCAATTCGTTACCGCGCCGCGATTCGTTCCTCTCCCCTCTTCCCCATATTTTCCATCCTTTCGCCTTCCACCCACCTACCCCCTATTCCTCCTCGCCTCGCGTCCTCTTCTTTTTCTTTTCACCGTCTCGCGAGACAGGCAGCAGCTGGAAGCAGTAGCACGACCCAAAGAGTCTTCTATTAATTCTTCGAATCGAACTTTATACTTCCTCCCGAGAATATCGAATCCCCTTTGCGTTCCTAATCCTACTCGCGACACTTTGCTTCCTTTATCGTCGCGACGCCGCTTTCTTCGCGGATCGTCCGCGAATTTCGACGTGGAAGCGAAGAAAGGTAAAAGTACGAAGAGAGTAGGCGGAAGGCGATGAAGCGAAATGGGAGAAAGCAAGAGTCACGCGGCTCTCTTCGTTCGATTCGTTCCATCATCTATCTTTCCGTGAAACAGGCTGGCATGCCCCCGCCCACGAGTCGCGAAGTAGCCTGGGAAATTAAAACAGGTCGACAGCCGGTCAGCCCGGGTTCTGTTGATTTTACTCGCTACTCCCGAACGCGTTTCCTCTCCACGGTCTTCGTTGTACAAAGTTTAACGAGCGCGTGTGTGATATAACTCTAATCTATATCGGTGCACAGGCAACGGATGAACGTTGGCGCGTAATCTACTCTCCTCGCGATTTTCTTCGTCGAGCGACCATCTTCGAGCACCGCCAATTCCAAACACCGAATCGAATACCCACCTGGTTACTCGATCTGGCGGCATTGCTCAAATCCCTCTGCAACGAGGGTAACTGCTGCTTCAGGTGGGGCAACACGAAGCCCTTGAGGGAATAGTTGGTCGCTTCCTGCAAGGCCGTGTGAAACTCCTCCGCGGTCATGCTGCCGCTCTGCAAAGGACGAATCTCGATTGACCAGCGAAACGTTGACGGGATATTCGCGAAATTTCGAGATTAAAGGGTTATCGTAGGCTGGTGGCGGAAATTTCGAGGCTGGCCGGAAAGACAGCGAGGAACGGCAGGGTGATTTCAACGTCTGTCACGTGCCACGATCGTTTACGGTCAAGCACGGATACCAGATGTCACGTTTCTGCAACGCACGCGAGCTCGGTACACGCGATGACGTTATACGCCGCGTACGTACTTTGAATATTTCCTATCGTTTCCCCCCGCCGCCCCCCCCCCCGGGATTCGTCTCGTCTTTGCGTTTCCTAGTTAAAACGGCAGTTTCGCTCAAGAGGAGAGGCGGAAAGAAGAGGAAAGAAGAAAGAGAAGAAAGAAAAAGAAAAGAAGAGAAAATATCCGTGTAACGCGCGAACAGTAGCCGTGGTCCGATGGAAAACGCGGTGGTTGGATCGCGAAGATGGCGGCAGCCGAAGCGATAGGAGGACAAAGAAGCGAGGAAAAGAAGATGTGTCGTGGATTTACCAGAAGCGCCAACACCAGGGTAAGCACGGTGTCGCCGGTGTCAGGAGAGATGCCCGTGGCAAATTTCACGACAGTACCGAGCACGCTCTTGAGCTCACCGTGACCGGCGAAAACGCCGGCGATGCATCTGTTGCCGGTGGTGGTGACGACGGCGGCGGTGGTGGTGGTGGTGGTGGTGGTGGTGGCGGCGGCGGTGGCGGTGGCGGTGGCGGAGGAGGTGGTGGTGGTGGTGGTGCTGTTCGACGGTGCAGATACATCGTTTTGCTCTTCCGTTCTGCAGTTGGCCGCGGTTCCGGGATTCCCGTTACCACTTCCACCGGTGCCACTAGCCACACTGCCAGTGCCAGTGCCAGTGCCAGCACCGCCACCGGCACCGGTGCCTCCGGATCCGGACGCGTCCTCCGATTCGGGCTTGAGGTAATGCGACGGCAAAGGGCTACCGCTGTCGGAGGAGGCCGAGCAACCGGTCGTCGCTTTGTACTCGGCTCGGTTCCCGTTGTTGCCCTGTTTGTTCGATTGGTGTTGCCCGATGACGACGGTGGTCGACGGTGCCGCGGTGAAGATTCTTTGCCGATGAGAGGACGGCGAATGGACCTCCGGTTGAGCATCTTCTCGCGAGGATTTGTCTCTGGTCGCGGAGCTTACAGCTGAAACAACGAAGATTCGCGTTGGATCGCGAGCGAAGAAGGGTTCCGCGAAGCGAAAAGTATCGGGGCCAGGGATGGGTGGTGGGTTTACGCGGAAGAGGAGAGGGCACGCGATCAAAGGGAAAAGTACGATTCGTTTCGGTAAAGTCGAAAGAGCGTTTAAGCTAGCGGGAAAGGGACGGGGGGTCGCCGCAAACGTCCTTTGTGCCCGGCACATCCGGGGAGCCGTCAACCACGAACCACGTGAAACGGGCAGGCGAATCGGCCACTCGTTTACAAACGCGTTGATAGGCGCGCACACACACACGCGCGCGCGCGCGCGCGCACGCCCGCGCTCGCGTGCACACGGTCGCAGCGGTGCGCGAGGCACAGATGCGCGTCAACCGTGTGCTCTGTGCGTGGGTGCAGCGGATAACATGCAATTACGGGCCGTGTCATCCACCTTGCCTTGTTCCCATTCCGTGTTCCGCGCGTTATCTCGCGGAATGCCTCCGGCCTCGTGGCATGCGTGGCCAAAACGCCGCCATGGTACACGTATGCCAATAACGAAAAGTTATACGACCAGCGTCCCGCGTTTCGCCCAACCACTTTCGTCTCGTTTACCGACGCATGCCGATTTCCTATCCAGCCGACCAACCGTTTCTTTCGAATCGCTGCCGTTGGGCCGAGCGGTTGGCAAACGCGGCAAGTACCGTGTCACCGCCACCTGACGTCGCCGAGCCGAGAGCTAATTACCTGTATCCGAACTCTCGCGGTAAACTGCCGCGACGCACCTTACGGTCGTCGCGCCACGACGGAATCGATCGCAAATCCGGCTCGCGATATCGCCCCGCCCAAAACCACCCGATCGAAAATTCTTCCTGCTTCCGTCCTTTTCTCTGGACTAGTAGACGGCGGAGCAGAGGAGACAGCGCGTTGGAAAAGAAAAAAAAAAAGTCGGTGGAGAGAGCGAGAATGGAAGAGACAGGGGAGTTATCGGTTAGTCGGACGACAGAGGCCGTTCCGGGAAACGCGTACCTCGCGACGACGACGGCGACGGCGGCGACGGCGGCGACAGCGGCCTCGACAGCACCTGGAACACACGCGAGGAGCAGCGTGCAAGCGGTTCGTTGTCTTCGTAGACGACCGTTCCACGAGCACCACCAAGAGAGATCGATAAAGCGCACGTGCTCCACTCGGCTGAGAGTCCCTGGGTGGAAGTAAGTACGCTGGGACTCAGCTGTCGCCTCCTAATTGCCGGGACAATGCAACAGATGGCTTTGATCGCAATCCCTTCCTAGCCGCACCCCATGCTCCCCTATTCGCCTCTCCTGCCTCCCTTTCTCTCTCGCTCTCTCTCTCTTCTTTCCTTTCTCTTGGCTCTCGTTCATCCCTTTCGGCACCTTATCCCACGTTCCTTTTCGTTTCTCGAGCTTCCTTTCCGCGACGTCAGCCGCGCATCGTCTACCGAATATTCTTGAAAATCGGAGCCCTCGACGTTCGATAGAGAAAGGGAGAGGGAGAGAGTCGCGAATGCCTGTAAAGTTTACCTCGAGAAGAGCGAATCGCGTGGTTGACGAAGCGGGGGAGAGGTCGTGGGGTTTAAAACTCGAGCGCGAGTAAATGGAAGAAGCGGCGATGGTGGCGGCGGCGACGTCGAGGATGGCGATGGTGGTGTCGGTCGAAAAGAAAGATAGATGCGGCTCGTTCTCGTTCTACGTCGTAAGCATATCCGAAAGGAGAGAAGGGTGCGAGGAAGCAAAGGAAGGCGGAAACGAAGGTAGGGAGGAAGGACGGAAGGAGCGAGCGAACGAACGCGAGGCGTGGTACGGGCGACTATCGCGAAATACCTCGAACGGCAACGTCGGGGATGCCAACGGTATACCGGATATGATATCAGCCTGGAGCAGAATCCCGCTGGAAGTGTCGGACGTGCCTTATCGCGTCTGGTCCAGGCAGTCAGCCGGTGCACGAACCGACCTAACCGACGCACACCGAGGCCAACCAACCAACCACTCGGCTTGACTGACTGCTCGCAGGAGTTTCGCCAACCCCCGTCGACCGTTCCGCGATCGCACATACATCTCCGCTACTTCCCGTGCACGTGCTCCCCGCCGCACACTTGCTCCCGATCTACCCTTTTTCTCGCTTCCCGCCTTCTCCTTCCTCCCGTGTCTACGCTTTTCGTTTCCGTGCCGCCGGCGCTCTATCGATTTTCGCGATTTCCACGATTTCCACGATTTCCACGATTTCGATCGGACGACGAACGGCAGAGACGAGGCGAAAGGGAATCCCGTACGGACGAACGACGACGGCTGGGCCTTTGACGAGAGAGAAGCGACGCGCGACCTTTTTTCGCCAGCCCTATTTCCAAAGTAGCTGCGGGCTCGAGCCCGTCTGCCAGATAACCCGTTCAGCCCGAACGTACGATTCGGACGAAAGCACAGTCGCGGACTAGATATACGGGTACCCCTATACGATATCCCGAACTAACGTTCCACGCGCCCACAGCTAACCCCAACGTTCTCGCGCCAACGCTCGAAACACGCTTTCGCCCGTGATCGCGCGTAACACCCGAGCAGCACCTTTTCTCGCCAACGAGTCGCGAGGATATCGCGCGAAACGAGAGAGGAAAAGAAAAAGAAACGCACCCTTGACCTTGGTCTTGAGGTCGAGATCGACGGGAAAGGAATCAGCGTTGACGTGGGCGGAAGACGCTGGCATCGATAGTCGACAAACGACGCCGGAGGGTTGATGGTGCAGAGTTGCGGTGGTCGTGGACGTCGCGCCGTTACTATCTCCGACGATCGTGCTAGGTCCGGTTGACGCTGCGATGCTCGCTGCCATTCCCGTCGGCGTCGGTGTCGACGTCGTCGTCGTCGTCGTCGTCGTCGTCGTCGTCGTGGTCGTCATCGTGGTCGTCGGCGGCGTCGTCGCGGGTGTAGACGTCGAGATCGTGGTCGCGGTGGTCGTCGAGGTGGTCGGCGTGCTCGTCGTGGTCGCCGTCGCGGTGGTCGTCGTGGTCGTGGTCGTGGTCGTTGTCGCGATGATGGCCGCTGCAGTTGCCGGCGACGTGGACGTCGTCGCAGTGACGGTTATCGTCGTGGCGGTAGTAACGGTAGCAACGGTGATGTTCGAGGCAGCCGACGATGCTCCCGACGATAGCTGGTAAGCGCGGTATTCCTTCGCCTCTTCCTTCACCTTCGCCTTATGCAGCAGAGCGTTGTTCGCCATTACACCCTCCACCTTCATGCTCTCGTAGTCCTTGCCTGTTCAACATGCGATCCATTGATACGCCACACTCTCCCTTCGCACGCGCTCGTTTATTCTTATCGAAAGCGGAAAGGTGAAGCGTTCTATCTAGGCGCGCGCGCGCGCGCGTTGATGGTCGCGCTCGGCAAAGCGGCTGGAATCGGAGGGCGAAGCGGAGCAAAAGATATAGACGGGTGTGATCGCGCCCGACCACGATTCGTATTTGATCGATTCCATTTTGCGATTGCCCCGGCGCGGTCGCATATTTCGCGTACGTGCTCGGCGACCAGCAGCCGGCCGCGCATACCGATGACTGATTTTAATGGAACCGGACCGGGCGGCAGTTTTACGAAACCGAGCAGGATCCATCTCGATTCACCGATTCGTCCTGAATATCCAAATAATTAAACGGCCTCGCGTGACGATTAATGCGAAAACCCTTTCGTCGTTCCCCGAACGCTCGTTCGTTCTCGCGGACACTCGTCCGGATCGTCGTCTCTTTCGAGTTCCAGAGGGAATATCCGCGAGCCGTGGCGCGACGACTCGCGTAGGCGTCACGGACGAGATTTCGCGAGAAAGGTAGGACGAATCGGAATGGAAAAGAGAGAAAGAGAGAGATATTTATTCGATCGGCGCACGGGTCTGGCAAGGGGTGCCTTCGGGGTGGCGCGGGGTCTCGTTATTAACGCGAAATGCAAACGAGTCGTTCGTTTGGACCGAGAAACGGGCGACGTTCTTAGCTGGGAAATACTCGTCGTTTATTCCTGCTAATCCAGATCTCGATCGCGATCGTCGTCGGGCGAATAGCGCGAATTAGGAACGGAGCAGCTTTTACGGCGTAGAATTTCATCGAAATTAACGCGACGGCGACGATTGGAGCTTCGCGCTTTAACGTCTCTCGACAAACTTTTTAAGCGTCGCGGCAAAGTAATTATCCGGATTAATTTTCGCGTTGACCGTAACGAGCGACGCGGGGCGACGGGGACGTTTGGCGAGTGGCGCGTACAGCTTTACGATTTATTTAAGTTCGGCCACCTTGCGTCGATTGCCGTCGATAGCCATGGATTGCCGTGGATTGCCGTGGATTGCCGTGAACGCCGACGGCCGGGTCGAGGCGCGTCGAGGAAAGAATCGCGTGGTCGATCGATCGTCGATGGATCTCGAGACGCGGTCGCGCGACGGGTCTCGACCTCTATCGCGACAGATGGCTTCGATCATTTTAATCGCCATCGCGGTCCATCTCCTCCTCTCTATTCCGTTGTTACAGATGTCGGCAATTTACGCGACCCGGTTGTCGCGAGTGTCCCGATATCCTCGCGTCGAGTTTTCGACGGCCATCGAGCAGCATCGATCGAGAGGCAGAGCAAAGCGGAGCAGAGAGAGAGAGAGAGTGAGAGGAGAGAGCAGGGGAAAGTGCGCGAAACGAGTCGACTCGGGCCAGCACGGGGGTAGTAGACGCGCGTCCGCGGCAATTCGTTAAGACGCTTAGTTAAGCAAACAAGAGAGCGCGGAGTCGCCGGGAAACGATATACGTGCCGTGGCAGGAAATCCGCGGCTCTACTACGCCGTGGCGTAATTGCGCGCAGCTGCGTTGCGCGCACGGGGATACCTACGTATACGCTTTTTTCCCTCGATCGAACCTCGAACCGCTTCGTTCTCGGACTCGTGTCCCGTTCTTCTTCCCTTTCGAGGAAAGAGAGAGAGGACGAAAAGCTCGGAGAGTATAATACGCGTACGGATCGATCGCGAGCACGTTTCGAAGGAGACGACTTCACCGTCGCGGCAGACCGGGCTTATGTTTATACATATGTCCTGCACATGGTACGGTGGCTGGTCGGAGTGGAGATCGGTGATGCGCGCGCGAGCGCGCGCGGGTGGAGACGCAATTTCCAATATTAGAACGGGCAGCAGCCGAGAGGCAGTGTCGAGTGGAGCCAACCGGGCAACCGGACCAGATGTCTACCGTACCCCGAGCATACGCGCGTTTCGCTCGCTTTCGTTACGAAAATGTCACGCACAGCCACCGTGCGTCTTCTTCCTCGCCGCCGATCGCGACGCCCGCTCCCGAGCTCGCGTCCACCCCCTTTCCGATCGCCTCGTCCGTTTATCCTCTTGGCCCTCTTCTTCCACTCTTCGTCCCACTTTTCCCAGCAGCAGCTCGCCACGACCGTTTTCGCCATCCGAGCAATCGCGACGGGAACAACCGGTCGCGTTGCTTCCACCCGGTTATCGCGCGAGTTACGAACATGTCACGAGCAGACACGCTTCGCGTTTCGCTCGGCATTTGACGTTTCGCTCGTCGCGTTTGCCCACCTATCCGGTACTCGGGTTATGGCCGATCCTGGCCGATTTTCCGCCTCCTCGATCTCGACTCTCCGAATCTCCACCGATACCAACGATAACGCGATATATCTATATACTCGGGAGCGTCGATTCTCTTTGGAAACGCGGAAGCTGCCCGCGACACCTGACCGACTCGTTGCCTGTCACGTATGGCAGGTTTATCAAGCGGGCGCAAAGAGAACGTACGGTTAGGTTGGAGCGAGGGGAGAAGGAAAGGTGAGGAGAAACGGAGAAAAGCGGGAGGAGAGATCGAGAGAGTGCGCGCAAGATTAATAATATAGGAAAGCCAAAGCCATGCCACCCTCCGACGAGCTTTCCTTTGCCTCGCTTCTGTTGCCAACAGTTAATCGATATAATACTTGAGATGAGAGTATAGCGAGCCAACGGTAGCGCGTGTCTCGCGTCGCAACGTATGCACGCACACGCCACCGTACACGCTTCCGTGTTCGCCACCACCACCACCTTCACCATCGCCGCCGCCACCACCACCACCACCATCACCACCATCACCACCACTACCACCACCATCTCGACGAGATCGATCGATCGATCGTGTCGTCCGCTCGCGTTCGTGACGGGTCTAAAGGACCGATCGGTAGCGATCTTCGCGATAGTTCAACGCGACGTTTCGATGGTTACGATCGGCGAGAGTTACCGCGCGTTTCCATTTAACGAGCGCTACCGATTATCGGCGAACGTCGTGCGAAACGATGCACCTGTCGGTGCTTCTTACGCATTGGTCCTGATCTACGCATCCGGCCGCTGCGCGAGTAGAACCGCCTTCGACTAGCCACTGGTCGCCTTTCGAACTTTCTCTATTTCCTTCTTCCTTTTCTCGAGAGGCACACACGCACACGTGCGCGCACGCGACCATTCTTACCGCCTTCCGGACATCGTCTTTTTCCTCTTCGCCCCGAGTCCCTGCTCCTTTTCTCTGTCTCTCGATCGCGATGTCGCTAGATATTTCGATACATTTCACCCTCTTGGACCAACGTCGAACGCATCGCGCGGAATCGAGTCGGATGAAAAGGTAGAGAGAGAGAGAGAGAAAGAGAGAGAGAGAAAAGGGTAGTATGCCTACCTCCGGCTCTTCGATCGGTCCTCCGATCGGTCTTCCGATATGTCCAGTCCGAGGCAACTCCGAAAGCAAATCCAATGGGACGCGGAGCACGGACCGGTAGGAGATTTCTCGATCGAAAGGTTTCACCGTCAATCGCCGACAGATCTAGCGAGATCGTGGCGATCGGCGCGCTACTGCGAGCACGACGACGACGACGGCGGCGGCGGCGGCCACGGCGACCACGGTCTCGCGTTTCATCGCGCATCCGAGCCGCGAATCGCGAATGACAACCGCGTCGGGATACTCTCTTCGACGATCGCCAACGTACGCGAAGGAAGATGCGATACGCGATCACGCGGTGAAACGACGATGAGAGAAAAAGAGAGGGAAAGAGAGAGAGAGAGAAAGGGTAAAATTTGGCGGACGAGAAGAACGCGAGGCGTGCGCGACACGAAGGAACGCGAAGCACGGACGGCTGTCGGTAGCCGACTGAACGTCTCGTCGGAGAACTGGAAGAACGGCGCGGACCGGCGGAGAACGAGGAAGAGAGGTGGTGGCTTGCAACCTCTACCACGCAACCTCTGCTCGCTCCGAGGCTGCACCGGTAATTCTTCCATCCACCCTGGACCACCGAAACAACAAGCCGGGAACAGGCGGGAACGGGCGGAAACGGGCGGAAGGAGCACGCGGGATGAAGCGGGAACAGGCGGAAACAGGCGGGAACAAGCGGGAACAGGCGGGAACGCGGTGCAACGCGACGCGATCGCTTGGCGAGTCGGACGCGCGACGGATCGAGAGGAAAGGACGAAACGGGAACGGTAGCGGAGAAAACGGAATCGGAGCTCGCGCGAATCGAGACGCGAGGAACGCTCGATATACGTATATACGCGTGGATATCGTAAACGGGCCAGTTTGCTCGTGACGCGTCGATATATTCTCGCGAAGAAAACCTCTGCGGGTGAAGCTGAGAAATAGCTCGCCATCCTCGCCGCTTCCCTTCTCCTCTTATTCTCGCCGCGCCGTGTTCGTGCGCCGTGTCTTTCCGGTTCGCTAGCTCTCCGCACCGCGTGTCACTCGCGTGCCATCCGTCCTTGGATAGATACCGATCCCGATCCCGATCCACCATCCTTCGCGGCATCTTCCGCTACGCGTGTCTCCCCGAGTATTCGCTCGCGCCGGCGAGATCGCTTTGCTCCTCGTTCACGGCCACGTTTCCCCGTCGTCCTCCGCTCCCACGCCAACCACATTTATACGCGTATGCGCGTACAGATATATCCCTCTTCCTCTCTCTCTCTCTCTCTCTCTCTCTCTCTCTCTCTCTCTCTCTC
>NW_016909858.1:72571-108782 GCF_001483705.2 Eufriesea mexicana
CTCTCTCTCTCCCTCTCTCTCTCCTCCTTCTTTCTCCTCTTCCTTTCGTTGTCCCTCTTTCTCTGCCAGTTCCAGTTCCAGCTTTGCTTCCTTTTTCCCGTTCCCGTTCCCGTTCTCGTTCCCGTTCTCGTTTCCTCGTTGCCGTTTCGCTGTCCTGTCCCGAGTCGCGATCTACCGATCCTAGCTCCCTGTCCCTCTCCCTGGCCCTGCTTATCGGCACGAATTCGTGCACCAACACACATCGACACGCGCGCGCCGCACCACCGGCCTATTATACGTATTATTAGCACTCCGTCACAGTCCTGTCATCGCCATGTACGCTCCTCTACGTGCGCGCGTCACCACGCCGAAATTCCCGAATAACACCCGTCGCTTTCCGTGTACCCATCTTTCGCCAATTTTCCACCCATTATTGTCACTCCCGACCTTTTCTTCCCGTCTCTCGCAAAGGTCGACGGCCTCCGCCCCGCGATCCGCCGATTTCCACGCAAAAATCCTCCCTCGCGTTTCTTCGCCAACGTATTTCCGTCGGTGCGCGATCGGGCCGGAAAGTTGGATTCGCGCGACGAGTAATCGTAAGTTTCGAACGGGTGATGCCGTCATTTGCAGGCAAACGAAAGCCGCGTTTTACACGGGGAGCACGTCCGCGCGCGCGCACCCCTAATTTACGACTTATCGGCTCTGATCGGAGTAATTTTCGCGCTTGTGAAAATTATACCGACGTACCTCGTGCTCGTCCAACGAATTTCCTCTCTCTTCGTTCATCCCAACCCTCCTACCCTCGCCTCTCGCCCTCCTTCCCGCCCTCTATTCTACCCGCCACACCGTGGAAGTGACGCAAAATCGTGCTCCCGGCACAGGCTGGCTTGTACCGAGATGTCGATACCACGAAGAGCGGATGTCAATAGCACGAAGTCACTCCTTTCGCGAGAGAGAAACCGCGTCAGCCGATTTTACAGCATTTTCGCGGCACCGTGCTGAAAAACGCGCAACACGCGTTGTTGCTCCATCCACGATCCCTCCAACCGACCATCTTTGCCTTTCGATCCTTTTCCCAACCTTTGCAACTGTTGGCGAAAAGATCGATCGTTTGCGTCTTGCATCCACCGTGCTAACGCGGCCCAACTTTTCTTTCTTTTTTTTCCCCCAAACTTACTTTCTCCACCCTTCTTCCGCCCGTGCTATCGCCCGTCCTTTCGCCCGTTTAGTTCCCGCTCCCAACTCTCCATACTCCCACGCTGATCCGTCTTCTTTCCACCAATCGGTCCCACGACGTTCGTCCAACCGACTCGCTCCAGAGTTCGCTTTTACGCTTCTCGCGATAGCCTATAGCCCGATCCAACCCAGACCGAACGCGCTCAAAGAGATTCCTTCTTCCAATAATTACAGACTAGCTCCGTTGTGTCATCCCTTGACAAAGAACGCGCGTTATGCCACGGTTACGCGTGTGCGTGTGCAGCCATGAGAAAACCAAACCGACTATCGAATGAAACAGGTGAGCCGGATAAAATTAAACAGCTGTTTCCTCGTTTTACCGGCCCTCCAGTGACTTGGCTTCTGCTGCCGCTTCTTCTTCTTCTTCTTCTTCTTCTTTTTCTTCTTCTTTCCTGACACACGCGTCGATCCCATAGCTCGAATAAATCCCACACTCGAATATCGTAAATCCGCCAAAGTGTTTTCCCCGCGAAATCGAATCGTACTTTTCGTCGCCGTGATCGTCGCGCTTTTCAACTTTCGTTCCAATCGTCTCTCCCTCGTCTTCTTTTTCCTTCCGTCTAAGATACCTGAAAAATATGAAACGAGCGCGTGAACGTGTGCGTGCGTGTTTGTTGGATAAGTGGAAGGTGGGATGGAACGGATAGAAAACAGCTGAGGCGCAGCTGGTTTCTGGCATCGCGACGGATGGCGTCTTCCGCACC
The DNA here is from genome assembly GCF_001483705.2 of Eufriesea mexicana. Classification (NCBI taxonomy): domain Eukaryota; kingdom Metazoa; phylum Arthropoda; class Insecta; order Hymenoptera; family Apidae; genus Eufriesea; species Eufriesea mexicana. Next base: position 74,491 of record NW_016909858.1, read on the forward strand.
AAGAGCACCGCGTACCTCGCGTGTGTATACATACGTGTTCACGGTTGACGTGTGTGTATAGTACAAACCATCCATGGTAGAAAGCAGAATTTGAATCGCTTCTTAAAAAACACGCAAAGAGGAGAAACAACAAACGAGTTTGAAAAATTTTGCGATTCGTGTCAAAAATTCGAATAAATTCGTAAGACATGGAAAGAACGTTTACGGGATAGAAAAGTAATCTCGCGAAAATAAAAGAACGGAAATTCGATAGAGATGAGTCGGTTCTCTTTTCGATCGTTTTCAAGTCGCTCGAGAAACTTGTTCATCATTTCGAGCCTCCTCCGCTTCCTTCTTCCGAGGACTTCGATGAACGAGAAGAAATTGCGCGGTCAGTGTCGAAATCGGTTTCGCGTTACTCGCGATAGTTTGCTGCTCCTGTATAAACTAGCTCCATCTATTTAAATAGATAATATTCGCGCGCCACTTTCAGTCCTTTGCGGGCCTCGTTCGCATCTTTACCGACATCTCTCGGTTTCAACGGGAACTACGAGTCACTGGTAATAATCGATACCGCCTCGACGTGTTTCTAACCATCCTATTTCGCCGAGGACAGATACACCTTTATCGCGAATCTCTCTTTTATCACGATCTATCGTAGAATACGCGCTGTACTTACCGCTACGAAATGATCGACTCTTCTACAGTGTACAAATAATGCTTTATTATTATGTTACTCGACACTGACATGATTCACAGATTTTCGATTTACAAGGATACGATTACGTGCACATCTATTTTTGTACATTGCGTATAATCGAAACTTTCCAAATCTTTTTCATATCCATCACCGATCGAACTCTACCTTTATTGTCGGTTAACCATTCTCACGATAACGTCAATGTCTAAAATTCTCAAGATTTATTCTTCCCCCTCCCTCTCGCTCACTCTCTCTCTCTCTCTCTAAATCTCTTTCTCTCTCTTTTTATTATCATTTTTTCGTATTCTTTTCTTTTTTATTCTCTCTTTTGTCTTTTTTTCGACAATTCTTCCTTGCATAGTCTTCCGATTCGATAACTCTGGAACGAACGCTTTAACCAGTATCGGACGTGCAGGACGAAGTATCAGCGTTACTGTGATCGTTGTTGCTCTCCGTTGACGAACTATCGTTGCTCTTTATTCGTCGTTTCCGCAGCTTTGCAAATTGAAACTCCTCAACCGGCACTGTACATTAACAATTGAAGTTATTATTAGTTTCGTTTGCCTAATTATTATAACGTATTCGGGAAAAGGAACGATCGTAACGACTCTAACGACTGGGAAAGTAAATTAACAAGTAAATTACGTCTAGCGAAATCGGAACAAACGATATCTGTATTTTTTTCCTTTTTTTTTTTTCACTATTTCTAAAATTCGTTTTAATACAGTGTAACTCTTACGTTACAGCCATGGCGCATCGAGATCGCTGTAAACCATCCAAAATTAGTCACTCGCGATACACTTTGTTACGTCCCGATATAAGATCTATGGCATACTATGGCTGTAACATGTACATCGTACGATATTAACAACGACCAGAAAAAAATTGATTTTTCGTATCTAATAAAGGACGAGTAATGACTTAACCGCTTAATACTCGTCAAAGCGTTGCGTTTCAGTGACGAACCATTTGATAAAGACATGTGCGTTATTTACGATACTCTTCACGTTTCCTCAAATTTACAGAAAGTTTGTTAACTTTATATATGATATATGTATATATATATATATACACACACACATAATATGTATAATTCACTTCGGTGTACAAGCCCTTGCGAAACAGATGCGATATACGTATAAGTATGAAGGATTTAATTGTTAGTGTATTACAACTAAGGATATTCTATCGATCGACTGATCGTTTTCTATTGATCAACTTTGTCTTACAATATATTTGTAGAAAAGGATTAACATTGTCGAAAACCTCCGCTTATAATTTAATACCCCGTAAAACGGTTGTTATTATTATACTTCATTCATTCGTTCACAATTCTAAATACTATCGGAAATTTTACTGGAACGAAACGAAAAGTGATTGTGTAAATACATGATAATTTTCAATAATATCTAATCCGATTCGGTGGATGATCGATCTTTTGATAAAAATTTAAAAAAGAAAAAAAGAATAGAACATACAAGAATTGTAATACTTTATCAACGAATAGCTTGCCACAATCTAGGTAAATTTACTGCACGGTAATACGATTACTGGTACTGCAAGTTTGGTTACCATCAGAATCTGGATCTCGATCCATAACGGTATGAGAGGTGCTCGGTAACGGAATAATTTCAGGTTCGAGCGGTTTTACAGGGCAATCGACGTCTTCGACGATTACTTCTTCTGCCAAACTGCTTCTTACAGCTTCTACATGGAAAAGAATAGCAAAAGTCAATGTCGATGTAATCTTTATGTGTTCTGTTTTTAAAATTGCTTATACAATGTCCTTACCGTTAAATGCTTGAGGATATTGCTGACTCAACTTATTCTTTACGATACGAATCCTTTTGAAAATATAATCTAGATCTTTCTTCATTTCCACCAATAGGGCTGTATGCTTCTTAAATTCAGTTCCAGCAGTTTTCAACCTATTTATCGATAATTGATTGCAATTGGTCAACATCTCGTTAGTCTTTTCAAATCTCTGCAACCTATAAAATCACCACACGATACTTTAAATAACTCATTAAAGAATCCTATTCGTAAACAAGTAAAACGATATATAGAAAAATATTCTTACATTTGTTTTTGAGCTCTTATCATAGATTCTACATCTTGTTGATCAACGATACCAGCCAAACCTTGTATAAATACCTCTGGTGCTGTATAGTTTTGAAAGCATTCAAAACTCCCAGTATCTGACTCCGGTGTGCCTTGTGCTGTTGCCATTTTCTTTCTTTCTCTCTCTCTCTCTCTCCCTCTCTCTCTCCTTCTCAAATCTTACATCGTATAATAACGGCACGTTTGTTATAAAATTTTAACGTCGTCATCTTTTTAATTACGTCTCTTCTTTATATGATGATTTGTGCTATAAAGTGTACATTTGTATTTTTTTTATAAACGTTAAGTTCGCGATATTCATTGTCGAGAAACGATATTATAACGCAGCAATGTCATAAAAAAAAGGACGTGTCATCTTTAAATGAACGTTAGTCGTTGTTATATGATAATGAATTTATAGAAGATAAGATAATACAATAGCAGAGTTTTGTTTCCTTTTCCTTTAAAATTTTACATTTCCTTCGAAACTTTTGTTACTTATTAATTGAATATCAACACGATATACGTTTGCTCTATCGTAGAAAAATGCTTACCTCTGGTGACGGTCGATGATGTGTTTGTCAGTACGTAATACAGAATTCATGATAAAAGCGTTGTTGTAATTATTCGTAAAGTTAAATTTTTAAGGGACAAATTTTTTAATAAACATTTCTAACATTTTCTCTTTTGCATGATTTTATACGACCAAGTTTATATCATCTCTAGTTGAACTAAACGTATTAAACAAACTACACGCTTCACCTTCAACAGCTGTTCGAAGTCAAATGTTTTCATTGGGGTTGGTACAAGATTCAGCATTCAAATTTCTACAGTGACTGTTGTGTCTCAAACCGAAGCTTCGGAAATCTCTCGCAACGAATAATAATTCCAAGAATCACGTGTGTCTTTCAATTCGGAATGGCACAAAATATAAATCCGTTCTATTCCTCTCAAAATGCTCCAAGTAAACCTGCAGAGGAAAAACAGAGTATACCAAAAGACAATCATGCAGTTAGTAAACGGTACGCCAATTTTATCAAATATTTAAAATATACACTATCAACTGAATTTACTCTCATACATTATTTATTTGCTTCCATTTTGTTATCTACTGTTGTGTTTCTTCACGATTTTTCTTTAAGTTCGTGCAACAAGTATACTTTGTTATAACATTATACTACAATACATAACCTATTCGCAATGTTTGAGCGAATAATTTAATATTGGCTCGTTCCCAGATTACAAATATCTCTGATAATAATTATATTTTACAATAATGTTAGTCATAATTGATCCTTTTCTTCGTGCTATTAATAAAGACATACATATGCGTAGACTGCAAAAGGAGCTCATGGTTTTGATGATGAGTACAGAGAAAGGTGTCTCTGCCTTTCCAGATGGAGAAAATTTGTTTAAATGGATAGGAACTATTACAGGACCACGAGACACGGTAATATTGATTTCTATATCATCCTAATCAAAGTATGAATAAGTGTAAGAAATAACTTTTGCCCTCATTTATTACTGCAGGTTTATGCCGGTCTTACGTATAAATTAACTTTAGAATTCCCCCATAGTTACCCATACAGTGCTCCAATTGTACGTTTCGCTACTCCTTGTTTTCATCCAAATGTAGATGCAGTAGGTAATATTTGTTTGGATATATTAAAAGATAAATGGAGCGCTTTGTATGATGTGCGTACTATATTATTATCTATACAGTCTCTTCTTAGTGGTAAGTAACTTTGTATTGATATTATAACAAGTATTGGCAAGCATATCCAAGTGTAAATATCAATCTTTTTTGTAGAACCTAACAATGAGAGTCCCCTTAACGCGCAAGCAGCAAAGCTATGGAGTGACCAAACAAAGTATAAGAAACATTTGACAGAAGAATATCACAGAGCTCTGAACCGTGATCAGCAAGATTCATGATAAGTGCATTTTTATTATGATCTTGGCTTGTTCATTATTTTTATTTCTATCAATGTTACAACTAGGCATAAGCTATAGAAATGCAAACTGCACCGAATTTATGTACTTTATTACAAAAAAAAAATTTAATCTTCTATTATCTTTTGCACCTGTATGCTGTGTCATTCAAAAGAACATAAAGATATCTTTTATATCGTTCATCATGACCACCTTTGTTACATAATTTCGTCAGTCTGTCTTGAAAATGTATAGAAATTTGTATCATGCTTTTAAAGACTGTATATGCGGATTAAACATTTTTATATCGTCAATTTGTACCAGATACTTTTATTTATTTTTACTCTTAGTAATATATATTGACTTTGGATATATTTTAACGTTTTCCATGCATACAAGTTACAGTGACATTGACGTTAAGTCATTGATAATTATTGTATATTTCAAAAATAAATATTTTAAACACTAACATTAGCAACTTTATTACACTTTCACAAACTATTTTGTCCAATTTCTCGAATTAAGGAATATTATTCGTACATTTAATGTTATACTAAATTTATCAATATTACTTCATTTCGAAATAAAATTCAATCACACGTGGTAAATTGTCGGCCGTAATATCTATTCTAACGATGTAAAAACCGGGATTTTTCAATGAAAAATTTCACAATTATATTATTAAATTTATTTCAAACTTAATACATCGCGTTTTATCATTTGATCACTTTAATTCGCGGAATTTTAACGAAATTTCAATTTCACATTTCAAAGATAATTTAAATACATTTCTAATACAGTATAAAATATTATTCACTGCAAAAAGAATAATACGCCAACAAATCTAAGGAATTCTATCCATTATTTCTTGGGAATTACTTGAATCATTGGATTCGAAGCATAAGTTGTAACGAATTAACTTTAATGCTTTCGTAAAATCAAAATAAAAAGAAAAAGTTATTCGAATGTTATAAAACATTGATAACTAATGTAGGTTTCGAATCCACGAAAAACATTTACGTAAAGCAGATAACGGACAACAGTGGAAATTGATTAAATAGAGTTTAACGAAAATTCAATATATCGCGGTATTATCACGTGAGCAAGGCAGTTGTATAACTGGATCGATGAATCGGTAACGTATAAGCAAGAAAGTCGCTAGCCATGCTAGTAAAGTTGCGTCGAAATTTCCTGCGTAATATATCTGTACATTTACGTGTGAATTTTTTCAGATGGACAAATACAAGACTCTTTTCCACGGTTCAAGGCCATATCTCAGAGGTATCCTATTTGTTGCTACAAATTCAAAGTTGTGATTTTTCAATCGATAAATGTTTCAACAGGAAGAAAAAATTGATGTCAATGGAGTGAATATCAATTACCTGAGAGTTGGAAATGGTGAACAACCAGTTTTGCTTTTGCCGGGTGCCCTAGGTGAGTAACTTTGCAAAAATTACCACGTACGGTGCATATAGTTGTGTCTACACTATATAACACAACACGTTATATAGCAAAGTTGTGGAACTTATCTGGAATTGCCGTTCGGACCTACTTTGTTGTCCAGATAAGTTCACATAAGCTGTTGTCAATTCAATCTTAAGCATTTGACGTCATTATTAATCGTGAGATACAGAATGTTACTTGATAACAAGTTATAAAAGTATATTGTACGATCGAGATTACAAAATAATTTTTTATGTAACATTGTTTTGTTATACAGCGTGGGCAAAATTTTATCCATTATTTTACTTACATTATTTTACTTGAATTATGATAATATCGTTTTAGGCACGATTTGGACAGATTTCAAACCACAAATAACGGGACTCGATGGACAAAAATTTACCATAATAGCATGGGATCCACCAGGTTATGGAAAATCAAGGCCACCTGATCGGACATTCCCAGATGATTTTCTACAGCGTGACGCTGATTGGGCTTACAACTTAATGAAAAATTTAGGTTACACGAAATTTTCATTGATAGGATGGAGCGACGGCGGTATCACTTCTTTGATGCTCGCTTCAATGTTTCCCGATAATGTTCGAAAGATGGTAGCCGTTGCTGCGAATGCCTATGTAACGCCAGAAGAAGTCAATATTTACAAAAGTACGTTGATTAACTGAGATTTCGATACCACTGAATCATCCGAATTATTGAAAATCAGTCTAGGTTAACGATCGTTCTATTTGCTTGCATATCGATAGAATTTCAAAATATCGACAGCTGGTCGGAAAAAATGCGAGCGCCATTGATAGCGGTATACGGGGAAGAATATTTTCGAAATACTTGGTCCAATTGGGTAAACGCTATATTGAGAATTTACGAGAAACAAAATGGTGACTTATGCAAACAATCATTAGCAAAAATTAAATGTCCCAGTTTAATTATTCAAGGTAACAAGGATGCAATGGTACTCCCCGAACATCCGACTTACTTGAAAAATCATATCAACGGAGCAAGGTATGTACAATATAATTAATATCGCGATAAAACGTTAATCAACATTGGGCTAATGAAAAAATCATTTCAGACTGAAGATTTTTGAAAACGGAGCACATAATTTGCATTTACGATATCCCGAAGAATTCAACGATGTCGTTACCAAATTCTTGCTCGAATGAACAAAGCTGTTTTACCATGATACGTAAATATGGTAAAGAAAGAACGTATAATATAGGTCGCATTTTCTATTTTACAAAAAGTAATCTTAAATGTATCTAATACATAAAAAATATTGACCAATATACTCTTACCATTTATTATTAGTCTATAGAATATGAAATAAAACCATCGAAAATACAAGAGTTCATTTTAACACGGTGCAAAATATCGAATTTAAAGATCAACTTTTTAAATTAACTTTTGTTTTATTAATTGACGAACGTTCCGGCGTAGAGTAAGAAAATTATCTTCGATTAAAATGCAGAATTAAGCAAATGTCACAAACAGAAATCACAGATAGAGAAGTAAAACGTAAATATCATTAGTACTGGGTGTAATCGAGCAAATATGTAAGTTTTAATAAGACAAGTGAACAACAGTATGACCCACATTATAATCACTGTCGATATGTATAGATATTACATACTCGATAGTTTCGGAAATAATAATTCGTTTCACGTTACTCTTCGACTAGAGTATATTATACTTTGTTTTGTATATTATCTAGATGTTTTCATAAAACCATATGTACGTACGTGCGTGTTGTGCGTTAGTATTAATCCAATGGTTGATTATAGAGTTGATTATACAGTGGGTTATAGATAGAAAAAGCATCCTTATTAAGTATTCGAACAGTACTTATTCTACACTACGCTGAATGCGTGACACGACATAGAGGACACACGTGGGATAACCGGCACAGAAATCAAGTCAGAGAAAGGAGCTATGAAACCACGTGGGCGATGAAGGCTTTTCGTAGGCTTACCTCTTTCGGCAAGGGATACGTCCAAAAATCGTTTCCGCCTTTTGAATCGAAGATGGATCTCTAAAATCGAAAACGATATTTCTCTGAATACACAACCTCTCATGCTCGTTCTTTTGATCTTAAATAAATTCTTCCGTTGGCTTTTTATCAATCGAGAGTATAATATTATTGCTAAATTGAAATAAATGTCACGATAGGATTAATTTGACGAAAGAATCGAGATTAATGTTTTTCTACTAAAGTGAAAGAAAAGTCTAGCAGACGACTATTAAGCACAGATTAGTAAAATTCAATACGGACGTCAAGAACCGCCCATTCGAAATACCCGCAATGCGCTTTGGACTAAAATCGATCGTGTTCCTCGTCATGGCTACGCCCCGAAGAATCATTTGCCAAGAAGCGACCACGCGTATTTCGTATTTTATCACTTTTCTTATTTATTTCAGATCTTTGCGTACTCGTCAATTACGCGTTCTCTCTATTTTTCTGTTTTTATAATAAACGCAATAATAACACGAAAAAAAGTAAACTTCGTAGCGGGATAATATCTGCACACAGATAGAAAGTGGTCTTGTGCTACTTATTATGCGAATGACTTCACAGTCAGGAGCATTCACGCACATATTCATGAAGTACTTCTACTCTGATCTGTCCGTGACAAATATGAATCGCTTAAAATTCTATAAAATACAGGTCTCGAACTTGAATCTGATCTACGACGATTAAACGAACCCCATAATTCTGAACAATCCTCGAAAAGAAGAGAAAGCTTATTCGTCGAATAATGGCGTTGAATAATTACGATAAGGCCAAGGTAGATATTTCTGAAAAATTTGTTGTTTTCCTCTCAGAATGTCTACAATTACATTGCAAACCGTGTTACATAAGTTCAATCGTTCCAAGCAACGAAAGAAATCGGATAGAAAAGGTGACATATAAAATGCAGCGGCCCGTATCCAAACATGGACAGACTGCTTCACCGTTCAATCGTGTGAACCTCTCCTTGCAGTTTATATCCTTTCTTCTACCATTTTCCCTTTTTCTAACAAATGCCTCGCGAGATATCAAGAGCATTTTTTAACAGCACGACTCTTAGAAGGATCGCGATATTAAACGGTGAGATACTAGGTAAAGTAACTTTCTCGTTCCTATAGAGAGACATCGTGCTTTGCATCGAGCATCTGCAACGGCAAACGATAATTCTGCTTAGACTAAATACAAGCAAGAGCCGATCATGCAAATGTTTTTCCCATTTTGGAAATGCGACAAATCGCAGCATCTGCAACGGCAAACGATAATTCCGCTTAGACTAAATACAAGCAAGAGCCGATCATGCAAATGTTTTTCCCATTTTGGAAATGCGACATCGTGTCACGATGATATCATCGCGAGGTGTTACTCAATAACCGGACTGTCGCAAAATTGGATACACCCGAGCGGCTATAACTAACACTCCTATTTACTAAAACATTCTCTCTATTTTGCATTTTTCTTGCAACTTGGTTCGACACGCAAGTACACGTCAGCTGCAAAATTGAATCGTAGGTACTTGAGAGGTGGGAGAGACGAGATGCAAGAGCAAAATAAAAGTCAAAGTACGGAAAGGAGGGAAAAGAAGAAATAATGGAAGGGTTTGCGTTATAGGAGTGAGGTGGGTGAAGAAGGACGAGAGTACAAGATCGAGAAGAACAACCGGGTGACTCACAATCAGATTTCGAAGCTACCGTTATCGAGTTGGTTCCCTTGATCCATGGCTCCACAGCGATGTACCCGTACGCTGTCCTCCAAAGTAGAAAACGATACCATTTACGGCAACTTGCGGCTCCGTTGTTACTCGTTTTCAGACCCGTATCGCTCGAGATCGCACGAGAAAGTAGTCGTATGTCAAAATCTTGTCCTCGATACAACTCGGCCACCCCCACTGATCTTCGCATGAAAAACCGCCCGCTGCTCCGAACGTTTCTCAGACATATTCTCCATAAAGCAATCTGCAAAAGCCCATTAAGACTTTACGCACGCAAATCGTAAGAAACGTATCTGTTTCAAGAGTGGTAGTTGTGGTAATTGAGACACGTCGACACGGATATACGCCTGCGGAAATATTTAGACGTATTTGTCGTGCACGACGTCCTCGGGATCAATAAAAGTTGAGGCGGGGCAAGGTTTGGCCTGACCGTCGTTCCGACTCGATTCTCTCGGATCCTTCTCTTCGTCGTTCTTGTCATCGATGGTATATATTACCTTTGCGCCGCACCAACGATGCGTAAGATTTTCCTTGCCTTTTCTTTCCCTCCTGCGATCGACAATTCCGCCGATCGATTCCATCGCGGTGGATCTATACGATTCGCCGTCGAAGCCCATCCGCTGCGCGTATTATGACTGAATTGTTTCAAAGGTACGAATAGTACAGCGCATATTGCACGATAAAATAAAATTGGCATGGAATACGTTCCTGGAGCTCGATAGCATCGTGACTCATAGCTACCCCTTGTGACACGCGTGTATAAATTATCGCTCACCTATCGTTATCGGGAAAGAGAATGTCGTTCGTTGTTCGTTCGTGCGATACCTCAATTCTCGATAAGAGATAATATAAATACGCTGAATTTTTATTATAACGTAGCGCAACCTTATCCTTGTGTCGTCTATGTGTATATTGTTTACAGCATTCAGTTAGTGCACATGACTCACCTTCGTCGCTCATAAAATATAGTATTCCGACATGAGATATCTCTCGATATAATTTCGTTTTTTTAATCCAATTTTTCTTTCTTTAGATAGCTATCTCGTAATAAGATCGAGAGAAAAAGCATGCTCGAGATTACAATGCTATGAACTTACGTTGATATATATAGCGTGTACTGCCAAGCTGTCAGATCGAACATGAATATCGGGATGACACCGTGCAAGATAGGTGCAAGATAGGTGCAAGATAGGTGCAAGATAGGTGCAAGAACGATGCGGAAGTTTCTTTTTTGTACGACATAGGAACGTACGCGTGAACTTCTCGCTCTTGCTTCGTCTAAATTGGACGTGATGTCAGCGAGCGTTTCTACTCGCGGACTCGTTTAATCGTACGTAGCTAACGAAGGACAATCAGAGTAGAGCATCATTGCATCGGTCGTCTCCTCTCGAATCGACTCCGTAATACGTAACCATTTTTGCTCGTGCAATTCGTACCCGATTCTTCTTCCCTGGTGAAAGCCTTTCGTTTTATTTGCTTTCGTTTTGCATCCAAGTCTACTAACGGAGTCATTATATCGCAATTTTATATACATACTGCATCATACGATGGCAGATACGAGGAACCGAAGGGAGATCAACTATACTCTACTAGTTTCGATTTAACCAAGTACCAGAGTATACGTACGAATTCCTCGCTTCTCTCGGTTAGGATTTACCTTGATAATAAATATGATCCCCCCGTTATTGGCAGGTCCGTTATGTTCGTGTACTGCGACGTACGTCTATCAATGCGAGACCGTGTTTGCGTGTACTCCGGAGCAGGTATGTACGGACGAATACTTACGATCCACGCACACTGCGATGCGCGGGCGTATACACTATCATGGCTGATTTTTTTCCTTCGAAACGAAGAGCGAGTGATCCATACATGGTAACGGTGAGAAGACTGGCTTACGCGTTGCAACGCGTAACCCACCCTACCTGCTCTCCTGTCGCCGCTCGTTTCGTTCTCTCTTGCTTGTAAAGACGTAACACTCACGCCTTAAGTAGTCGCTGCCACTATATTCTAGATGCACACACGTATATGAACGTGTCTATCTTCGCCTACCTTCCGGGCTCAATCGTACTTGCATATCGATCGTTCATTGACAAACTTTTACTCGCACGACTAATTAACGATCAAAAGTTCATGCCTGTAATATCGAATACGCCGTAGTAGGTGTCGTTTAAGGATTATATTTCGTCAATGTTTCATAGAAAAACTTCTTACCAAGCAGCCGCTAAGGCTATCTTTATTTATCGCAGCGATTGTCCCAAAGGCGATACATTTTTTGTTAAATCCGCAATATTTGGGTGGGTGTGTACTACGCCGGTGACTCACGTATCGACTTTTCTTCCAGCCAACTTCGGGCAGGCAGGGTGGGTTTAAGGCACACCCATCTAGCTAAGGGTGGAGACGATATGTATATGTGTGAAGCGATTATCGAATTTGATTGCATAAAAATACAGGCGCGTTGCATAAATTAAAAAGGAATACCGACAGCGATAACAGTTTAAAATGCTAATGGATGTCAATTTTGTTTAAAGAAAATGTATACATTATAGAAACTAGAACGAATTATACATGCATATACGTACGTACAGAGATGGGATAATTGTGGAATTGCTCGACTAATCTTTCAATTTCACTCTATTTGACAACGACGTCACGTAATGTTGCCTAAATTAATTAAGCCTGCTACTGGATCAACTTTTTAAATTATCGATTTTAGTTTCACCGATGCGTACGTACGCGTGTTCGTGCGTCTATACATGTATACAAATTTTATAATTACGTGAGATTTAACTGGCTTACAGTTGTAAAATGAACATCCGAAATTGTTATTACAGCAATGAAAATTTTAAATAAATTCATAGCGTCCAAGTTATTGCTTTCAACGGAGAGGTAAATGTTGAGAATATTGGAAAAAGAGGTCGGATTCGTGGGCCGACAGTGTTGGCCAGCGATTTTGGCGAATCGAAATTTTGTCAACGATGTCACATCCGCAGAAGCTGGAGCGCAGAATCATTGGAGCAGTTGGCAACGCTGCGGACGCTGGCTGGTGAAAAGGTGGCGGGGTTTGGAGATTGACCAATCAGAAGCGTTGCTCGAACCCCCCCACGTCACTCCCCGCGATCGCGTCGAAGCTTGAAAATCTGTAACGGACGCCGCGACCAGGGCATATTCGTTTCTGGGCTCTCGTGACGAGTTAGCGTGCATCTCGTCGTTATTCCGATTATCGCAGTAAGCTTCGAAAAGGTCCAGAAAACTACCAAACAACATGAGGGAAATCGTCCACATTCAAGCCGGCCAGTGCGGTAACCAAATTGGCGCAAAGGTGAGTGCTAAAAATCGTTCGAAATAATTGAAGTCGGGACCGCGTGGAAAATGAACGTTTCTTTGTTCGGCGTCACAGTTCGTGGTAGTGTCCCTTGCTGAACCCTATTCATTCTAAGCTACTTGTACGTTCTTCGAATATCGTAATTTTAGTTATCGTGTACGGAATATACAGAAAATATGATTCGAACGTAATAAATAGGGAGAAAAAAGGAATGAAATTTTTAATTTCCCCGTACATGTATATTTTTAATATCTTGCTCGCGTATCATATTTTTAAAATCTACAAAAATTGACGATATTTCAAGTATCATAAACGTATAATGATCTATTTCGGTGAAATCGAGTATTACACTCGAGCTACGTGGTACGGTTGGCATGCGAAAAAACGGCAACCTCGCTCGGTCGAAGACCTGTCATGGCGACAGAACCTCGCCGGCCGGCGAGTATACTTAACGGTCTTTCCTTCCACCCATGTTTTCTAACGAAGCGTTGTTGTCAAGTGTTAAATAGGTATTTTCTCTTCTTTCGCCTTTCCTTGCATTTGTCGAAAATGTTCATACGTTTCGGAAAAGTAATATGCTGATAGCTGCATCGGTGTGAAAATTTATAAATGTTTTACACGAAGTCTGAATCTGGGCGTGGTCTATCTCTGGCGTCGAGATACACCGGTTGATGCAGCAGCGGAATCGAACGGTTGCGCGCGCAATTGACCCTCTCCTTCTCGTTCTTTCTCTCTCTTTCTCTCTTTCTCTCTCTTTCTCTTTTCTCCATCGACATTCTAGCTAGCGTATAAATTCTTTGCTCGTATCTTTTGATTTTTCCACCAGTTTGGCCCAAGTCTCAATTTTCATACTCTCGCATGCTATATATCTATCGTTTGTTTGACGTTGCAAAATATTTTGAATCATTTTTTTCAATCTGTTTAAGATTATTCACGTAGATATTGTCATTCATGTAATATCTACATGTATTCAGATTATTTTTATCGAATAAAATATGAAATCAATTCCAATATAATACATTCTTAAACCCCGTGAGTAGGAATGAATTTGTTTGACAATCATATTATATACATACATACATATATATATATATATATATATATATGAGAGCGTACGTATAGCAACCGATACAGTTATATGTATTTTTACGCTCTCATAGTTTTCAAGGTTGCTTTATTGAGTCAATGTCCGCTTCCTAAATTATCCTGAAGTACAATCATTATCGATTTTCTTCTAGTAAATGCTTTAAACGAACCTTGATTTTCCTAGTATTATTTTCTAACGACTAGACGATTGTGTAATAGTTACGATTATCCATTCAGGGAATATTGTAACCCAAGGACATCGTGTGTTACGTAGTATGGCGAAACGTTTCCAAATACAGAAAGAAGATATCCTTTCGCCATTTTCCTTTACGTTGCCTCGGTCGGCTTCGAGTTATTTCACGTTGGCAACAACTGACTGGATGTAGCCAGGTGTATCGATCGTCTCACAGAGTGTAAATTCCTAGGCCGCCATTTTGTGTCGACACCATTTATACTTTAAAAAATCAATTTTCAGTTAACAATGATTTTCTGCTACAAAGACGAGAAATTTTCTGAAAATTTCCCTAAATTATTGAATAAAGTTATTGGGAGAATCAGAGTTATAGTTGTATATCATTCGCCAATGGTGGCGCCACTTTATTAATTCCCCAACTAATTTATTATTATTATTTTCTTTTTTACCGTAATTGGTAACGCTAGTGTTTCTTAGTACTTTTTTTTTTTTATCTCGATTTCATCTCGTGTTTCGTAATGCGATCGATTACGAATTTGAGTATTGCACGTACAACGTCTCGATATATTCTTTTGTATTTTTAACAATGATCGCAACTTTGGAAATGTATATTATGTCATAAGGATATTTACAAAGGACACGAGGATGGTTAGTGCTTCGAGTGGGAGAAGATAAAGCAGGAGCCAGGGTGCATAAATCGGGTGTATCGCCTTATGCTAATTAGACAAGATTGGCATTGCAGTCATCATTTCTATATATAGCGATGACATTGGTGACTCATCTCGCTACGGCGATTGTACATACATTGCGTGTACAACATGGTAGTGGGAGGTAGTAAGATTGGACAGTGTTCACTTCCCATTAACGATGGGCATATATGGTTATACTGATTAATAAATCAATCTTCTCCATGTAGAACATTACAATTTTCGTCGGTATGTCGTAATTAATATTATCGCAGCTGCAATTATCATATAGTTCGATGAAATTAAAGTTATTTTAAAGTGCATAGACAGAAGTTATTGCATAATCATAGATTGTAAAAAGAATAGAAAGGTGGGTGGGGTAAAGATACGATATAAGTGGTTATAAAAATTTTCGCAAGATGACGCCAATTTTACGTGCAAACATTACCGACCTATGATAACTCTCCTACAGTGAATAACAGCGGTATCTCGGTTGTTCGAGTCTATTGTTCGTTGGATCAATGGTGAGCCGGGCAAACGATATCGTTCATTTTGTTTGTTATTTTATGCCTGGTATTAAACATTTTGTTTTTCCTATCTGTCGAAAGGCGTGTTTATTAAATTTTATACGTTCGTTTATACGATTGGCTGGTATGCCGAGAACGCTTCGATTTCCAGAAATATACTGCAAGGTCTTTGAACTATAGTTGGGAGAGAAGCATGCACAGCAGTTTCGCGTACTAACTAGTAAGAAAGGTGTACAATTGTACCATGCATTGCTTCGCTGCATGTCCGTTTTGTGCATCCGTCCGTGTCTCGAGAAACGAATCGATGATTTAAACACCGATAAACAAACCCTTCAGGATTCGAGCCAAAGCGCGCTTGTTATAATTAATTTCCACTACGCGGTCGAGTAATTTTGACCTATTAGAATACGAAGAATGGAAAAAGTACAGGCATGCGTGCAAGTGTGTATGTATTTGAAGACGGTAAAAATAAAGGAAAAGAAAAAAATGAGAAAAAAGAAAGAAATGAAAAAAAAAAAAAAAAAAAAAAAAAAAAAAAAAAAAAAAAAAAAAAAAAAACTTCTACCTTGACTGCTTTAATGAATGCCTGTATTACGATTAATTATACGCGAGCTGTTCACCGGCGAGGTCGTCGAACCTTTCCTCTTGGTCGATAATACGGAAGACTGAAAACGGATGTGAGAGGGTAATCGTGAGGTAGAAAATGCATCGACTAGTATTAAATACGATTTCTTGTTCGAACGTTCGTGGTTGTATCTACTTATCAAGTCGAATTGTAAAATCGCGTGAACTATTTTTCTAACGGATATGTATTACCATTTGTTACAGTTTTGGGAAATTATCAGCGACGAGCATGGTATTGATCCAACCGGTACCTACCACGGTGATTCCGACCTTCAGCTGGAAAGAATCAACGTGTACTACAATGAAGCGTCCGGCGGTAAATACGTACCACGTGCTGTTCTCGTCGATCTGGAGCCAGGCACAATGGATTCCGTTCGCTCGGGACCTTTCGGACAAATCTTCAGACCAGATAACTTCGTGTTCGGACAGTCCGGAGCTGGTAACAACTGGGCAAAGGGTCATTATACCGAGGGTGCCGAACTGGTAGACTCCGTTCTCGATGTAGTGAGGAAGGAAGCCGAAAGCTGCGATTGCTTACAAGGTTTCCAACTGACTCACTCATTGGGCGGTGGTACCGGATCTGGTATGGGAACACTGCTCATCTCTAAAATTCGTGAAGAATATCCCGATAGAATCATGAACACATACTCCGTCGTACCATCTCCCAAAGTATCGGACACTGTCGTCGAACCATATAACGCAACGCTTTCCGTACATCAACTGGTAGAAAATACAGATGAGACATACTGCATTGACAACGAGGCCCTTTACGATATTTGCTTCCGCACTTTGAAACTGTCTACGCCTACTTACGGTGATTTGAACCATCTCGTATCCCTCACGATGTCCGGCGTCACCACTTGCCTGAGGTTCCCTGGTCAATTGAACGCCGATTTGAGAAAACTCGCTGTAAACATGGTACCTTTCCCTCGTCTTCACTTCTTCATGCCAGGTTTCGCACCACTCACGTCCCGTGGCAGTCAACAATACAGAGCTCTCTCCGTGCCTGAACTTACCCAACAGATGTTCGACGCAAAGAATATGATGGCCGCTTGCGATCCTAGGCACGGAAGGTATCTCACCGTAGCAGCTATTTTCCGTGGCAGAATGTCGATGAAAGAAGTCGACGAACAGATGCTCAACATCCAAAACAAGAACAGCTCCTACTTTGTCGAATGGATCCCGAACAACGTTAAAACGGCCGTCTGCGACATCCCACCCCGCGGTTTGAAAATGTCCGCCACCTTTATCGGCAACTCCACAGCTATTCAGGAGCTGTTCAAGAGAATCTCCGAACAGTTCACCGCCATGTTCAGGAGAAAGGCTTTCCTTCATTGGTACACCGGCGAGGGTATGGACGAGATGGAGTTCACCGAGGCCGAGTCCAACATGAACGATCTGGTTTCGGAATATCAGCAATACCAAGAAGCTACTGCCGACGAGGAAGCGGAATTCGACGAGGAACAGGAACCAGAAGTCGAAGACATGTAAACACCTATTCTCTACTCTACTTACTACCTATCATCATCCCTCCGTCGTTGTTCCCATTCGTTCTCGTACTGCTTCTTAACTCTGCGTTTATCTCTTCCTTTCCTAGTCCCCCTTCCCCTTTTTTATTTCTTTTTTTACAGTCTATCCAGGCGCGCTTTTTTCACCAGTACCACCCCTCGCATTCGACGAATAATTCGAGGTGAAAAATACCTTTTTTTTAACGTTCTTTTTTCTGTACCGTTTATTCCATTGGATTATATTAGTTTGCGAGGCGCGTCTTTGTATCCAGTGTATAACCGTTGTTGCGGTTACCATCATCTTTGAATAAATTATTATCATATAATTGTACGGTTTTATAAGAATCCCTTATTACCGTCGTACAAATAGTCTATCGTATTTCAACGATTCATTTTCTGTATTTATCAAATTATAATTGTAGTCGTCTTTGTATTTATATTTGTTCTCTTCGTCTATCGATTTTTATACCATGACACATAGATTTGAATAAACTAGATCATTCGATCAAGCAGTACCAAAAAAGCCATCGTGATTAAATATCCAGTTAACACGATAATAAACACAAAGTTTGGAAGTCGTTTGAAATTTGGACTCGGCCATGTTACCTGTAAATCTCATTTTATTAGAAAGAAAAAGAAATACATTTCGTTAGTGTGTATGTACAAATAACCTGCACGGAAATTGTATCGTGGAGAACGGGGTATATGGGAGCTACGTTGAAGGGTATACAGACGGTTCACGTTTCGATATATTTGCTTCACTGAGAAAAAGAAAAATCGTCTCTTGCCAAAGCGTGTTCTATGCGACGTATAATATAGAGCGCGGCTGGAGTGTCGTCCAGTCGAATGTTAAAATTATTAGATCGTGTCGCCATCTGTTGAAAGGAAAAGATGTTCGATGTGCTCGGAATGACCTCTAGTCGACGAATCGTTATTACAGGCATAGAGCCTATTGGCGATAGAAAAGAAGTAGACATCCTATCCAAGTTTCATACGATCAATTTATCGCGCGTAGAAATTCTTCGAGAAATTACAACGTTGAATCTAGATCTTGTCTGGCAAGCTTTCAACGAGTAGATCGTTTCCGTTTCGTTACACCGATATTAGGTACATCGAACGAACACCAGTAGTTCAACGTTTTTACATATTTAGATCTAATGGCTTCGAACTCTTAACAAGTATCACGTCTCTGCTCTTAGTTTTATAGCTTTCAGACGGGAAACAATTAATCGCGAACCAGACACAGGAAGATGAAAGAATTTTCGACGCGTCATACTACGATTATACATGATAACAAGAGACGCGATAATTAGTACAAGATTTTACTCAGATTTTAATCCGCTTTCACGAGTCTCGCGCCAGTCGAGTAACGGATTAATGTAATACAGTTAAGTGGATGGAATCGGAGCATCGTGGTCGTCCACCGTATCACTCGAGATCTTACGACTAATTCTTTCCCAAATGAAACAATTTTACTTCGCGATTGTTCGGCACGCTTATTGGACGTAAATGAAAATTAATGAAATAACTGACCGATATCGATCCACGAATTGCATCGCGCTGTAGAATTATTTGGAAAGGAGGATGGATAGCCGATTGGCTGGAGCCGGCCAATGGCCGAAGAAAGTCGTACGGTCGTAGTGGTAGATTTTCTTAAAGTAATCGGCAGACAACGACCTCGTGGCACAGAAGGTATGACTCATCGTTCGGTTATACGTACCGACGCGATGCGGCGCGTCGCGACACGACGCAGCGGCTAGCCGGCCGGCCGGCCGGTGTTTCGCTTCATGAATTCGATCCAACTCCAGACTCTGCTTACCAAACGCGAGGCATACTTCGTTTTGAAATTCCAAGCTCGATTTTCTATCCGATTCGAAACACGCTACGCGACTCGTAGTCTCGAGTCGTCTGTTTCTCGTCCAAGCATATAACAGAAAACGAACACGAGGAAAAGGTACGGAGAGAATTGGCTGGCTTTTCGATTGATACACGCGGAAAACGGTGATCGGAAAAGGGGAACAGGCGGAAAAGGAATGGAAAACGATTGGAATTGATGGAAAAGGAACGACAGAGAGCGAAAGGAACAAAGAGGGAATGAACAGTCTATGACGCGAGGCGGGGGTGAAAAGCAGACACAGGGAGGGAGTTACAATAATAGAAAAAGAGATTTTACAACGGCAGGGGATCGTGAAACGATGACAAGCGCAGCTGGAGACAAAGCAACGCGACACGTTGTCTTTCGTTCACCGTGGCCCTTTCGACGGGTAACAAGCAAGAAAGCCGAGCGGACACACCGCGTTTTAAGAGTGACTCACGAGACGAAATAGTCCCATTTCTCTTTAGCTATAGGTCATTTTTCTGCCTTTTTTCGAGCACGGTATCACCGCGCGGTATCCACGTGTACCTTCGGCTCGCGTGGAATTCGTACGTAGTTGGAAAAAAATTGGAATTCTCGCGAGATGACGGAAAGCAAAGTCCATCGTGTCGCCGGGGTAGACTGATCGCCTAAAGATATACTCGCGATCGTATTACATATCCGGTGAATGCGCTTCGATTCCATCGAATCGGATATCCTGTTCTCGCTTCTCGGTTATTTTTTCCGAACGCACGAACGCACGTACATACGCGTATCGTGGTCACGAAGCCCTTCTCACTGGACTCGCGACAACGTCGATCGATCGTTTCGATCGCGTGGGCAAAAAAGAGCGAAACGACACAGAAGAAAGAAGGGTATGGCCGGAGGGGGTAGGAGGCGAACGACGATTAGAAAAATAGAAACAAAGAGAGAAAGAATGGTCGTTGCATGGAATAGTGGGTATGAACCCGGTGGAGGTTGTTGTCGGTCGGTTTTCGTCGGTTCATCGGCTCGTCGGCTCGTCGGCTCGTCGACTCGTGCGACGTACTCGCCGGTTGGAGAATCTTCTCCCCCTCCGTGTGGTTGGCGCGGGTAGGCTAGAAGCGCGTCGCGTAACCGAGTGGAGAGTCGACCTCAGGACACCGACACGAGCACGTTTCCTCGTCAGTTTCGCTCCGCAGGCTCCACACCACTGGTGCACTCCTGCGCGACACTCGACTGCATTCGGTTCGCTGCACACGCTCTCTCGTCTCGCTGGTCGCACTCGCCGTTCGTACATTCGCAGCCACACATCGCACACATTCGTCGCCCTGCACGGATCCCAGAGGACGCTTCTTCGCCACGGGTCTATACTCTCTCTTCGATCTTTCGAGGGATCAGCTGTTCGCTCAGCCGCATCTTTTTTTCTTTCTACGCGAAGGGAACATCGAGGGAGGACAGCTTCGAAATGAGGGAGATCGTGCATCTGCAGGCTGGACAATGCGGAAACCAGATCGGTGCAAAGGTAGGTCGACAAGCCGCATTATCGACATCGACATAAACCTCCAGATGTACACACACACACACGGGGTGTGTGTGTATATATATATATATATATATACACACCCGTCCTCTACCCTTGCTCTCGAATTATCGTGATTTCTCTTCTTTGCTTTCTTTACGTATTTTTCTTCCTTCCTAGCTGGCATGTCTGACGAGAAATTTGTTTGTCGCGATTCGATACGAAACGGATGGTTTCGCTTGCCCGTGACGGGCTCGAACGAGCACGTAATCGAATTAAAGACAAGGCGTCGGCAGTGCCGGCTGCGGTGGCGGTGTCGGTGGCGGTGGCGACGACAACGAGCAACGAGATGGAATTTAAAGTGTCTCCTACTCTGATCTGCTCGTGGACAAAGGGCTACTCGCGTCGCAGTCGTTCGAACGCTCCACGCTCTAGCATCGATCGTGCGCCATCTCGTTCGTTCCCTATGGTCGTAATTCTCGTCCTTTCGTATCGCGGCTATAAAGATATCGATACTTTATAGTATCTTTATGCAGGGCTGGCGATGCATACGTAAATGCATGGCGCACTCGAATCGGAAAGCCCGCGTTACGGTTACGCGATCGCGGAAGGAATGGGAGGAATTTCGACCATCGACCGGAAAGTAACGAGCTCGATCTACGAAAATCCTACCTCCTTGCACGATGTAATTAGAGATACGCCGCTTCCGGCCTGGGTTTCTAGAACGATCGCGAAACTCTTTCATGCGGAAAACGATGCAAAAGGGGTCCGCCCATCTTCGGTCCAACTTCGATCCAACAACTTCCGTCGAGCAATCGGAAAGAAAAGAAAAGCGTAACGAATGTAACCCGTACCGCTCTAATAATCGAGCGTACCCCGTGCCGAACGAAATAGGTTGTACCGAACCTCCTAGTCGTGGCCAACGTCGTTTCCAACACCGTTTCCAATGCCGTTTTCAACGCCGTTTTCAACGCCGTCGTCGTCGTCGTCGTCGTCGTCGTCGTCGTCGTGCTCCTTTGGTCGTCGTCTTTGCCGTGGAGAAAAGCACGATGGAGAGAGACGACTATTAATAGAAGAGAGAAAATAGCGAGGGCGAGGCAAATGGAGAACGGCAAGAACGTGGAGCAAGGGTGACTACTAAATTCGAGTCGGGGGGCAGAGGCAACTTTAATCTCGCATATCTCCGTTTTTAGCCGAATCGTGTCTTCCTAGTTTTATTCTCTCGAAACGAACATTCACACCGCTGCTGCCAGGCTCGTCAAAGTCGTAGAAACGTGGAAAGAGAAAAAACGACATGAAAGTAATTTCTCTTTACAGTTCTGGGAAGTGATCTCCGAGGAGCACGGCATCGACCAATCGGGCATCTATCACGGGGATAGCGATCTACAGTTGGAGCGAATTTCGGTCTACTATAACGAGGCTTCTGGTAAGGATGTTGCAACGTTTTCATTCCGCTTTTCTCGTTCCTTTATTTTTCTTCTATTATACTGGAGCAACGACGCTCCTTCGAGGCGGAGAACGCTGGTTCGCCGGTGAACGAACGCGAGTACTCGGAGAAGAAAGAGGCTTACTCGATCAGGGTACACGGATTTGGCGCTTGCGCGCGCGCACGCGTGCGCTCTAAAATAGAAGCGACTGCGGTCGCAGCGACACGCGCGGCCACATCGCAAAAAACAAGCGACAAAGATAAACGCGTTTCGCGGGGACAGAAATAGACGCTTTGTTCGTGCAGCACCCTTGGCTTTTATACCCCGAAGGAAAGATCTGAGCGTAAAAGACGCGGTCGATTTGCAAACGGTGCTGCGCGTTTCCGTCCACCATTTAAAGTACGTGCGTCGGTCGCATCGGCCGCGCGTCATTCGTTTCGGTGGAATGACAATACGTTTCGAAGCTGTTTAGTATGAACGGCGATACGTGCCAACCGTGGTTGCTTTTGGAAGCCGCGCGCGTGTCCGGTCCCGCGAGACCACGTTCTTCCGCTTATGGATCGAAATCGCGGATCGAAATCGTCGATCGAAATTACGAATCGGAATTAGGAATGGCATGGCGTGCGGCGCGTATCCGTCTCCGGTTATCCACGTGAACTCGATTTTTCCTCCGTACTACGTATCGTTACAGTCGCCACCTCGACCAATGGGGGAAAGTACGTGCCGAGAGCTATTCTTCTGGATCTGGAGCCTGGAACGATGGACGCTGTCCGATCGGGTGCCTACGGAAAACTCTTTCGGCCGGATAACTTCGTGTTTGGCCAATCCGGAGCGGGTAACAACTGGGCGAAAGGTCATTACACCGAGGGTGCGGAATTGGTCGACTCGGTGCTGGACGTGGTGAGAAAGGAGTGCGAGAACTGCGATTGCCTGCAAGGCTTTCAGCTGACTCACTCTCTCGGTGGTGGGACCGGATCCGGTATGGGGACGCTGCTCATCTCGAAAATACGCGAAGAATATCCGGATCGAATTATGAACACGTACTCGGTGATGCCCTCGCCTAAGGTCTCGGACACCGTGGTGGAACCTTACAACGCCACCCTGTCCGTCCATCAGTTGGTCGAGAACACCGACGAGACTTATTGCATCGACAACGAGGCCCTCTACGACATCTGCTTCCGTACCTTGAAGGTTTCGAATCCTAGTTACGGCGACTTGAATCATCTCGTCTCGCTCACCATGTCCGGCGTAACAACCTGTCTCAGGTTCCCCGGACAATTAAACGCCGATCTGCGAAAGCTAGCGGTCAACATGGTCCCGTTTCCTCGTCTTCACTTCTTCATGCCCGGTTTTGCACCGTTAACCTCCAGATCCATGCAACAATATTCCGCCCTCTCTGTACCGGAGTTGACGCAGCAAATGTTCGACGCGAAGAACATGATGGCGGCCTGCGATCCTAGACACGGACGATACTTGACGGTCGCTGCCGTCTTTCGAGGAAGAATGTCGATGAAGGAGGTCGACGAGCAAATGCTCAGCGTTCAGAACAAGAATAGCTCCTACTTCGTCGAATGGATCCCGAATAACGTAAAGACAGCCGTCTGCGACATACCACCGAAAGGCCTGAAAATGTCCTCGACCTTCATCGGAAATACGACCGCCATTCAAGAACTGTTTAAGCGGATCTCCGAGCAATTTACCGCGATGTTTCGCAGGAAAGCATTCTTGCATTGGTACACCGGCGAGGGTATGGACGAGATGGAGTTCACCGAGGCCGAATCGAACATGAACGATCTGGTTTCCGAATATCAACAATATCAGGAGGCCACTGCCGAAGAAGATTTCGAAGCTGAGGAATGCGCCGACGACTTCGAAACCTGCGAGCAGGAGTAAATCGATCGCCAATCTTCTTTCCTTCGAACACGAGCTACCCACCGAATCGGACGCTTCTCTCTCGTCTTCGCTCCACTCCTCACTCCCCTTTGCGCCGCTTCTGTCCTAGCTGTTCCATTTTCCCTTTTCCCTCTCGTCTCTTCCGACATTCGTTTTTCATTCTCGTCTCGAGTCGGTGGTGGCAACATTTGCGACATCTCTGTCTCTTTTGTACTTTTATACGTGACAATTTTTTTACGATCGAGGAGTTTATTGCAGCGACCGACGTCGAGTGTGCCACGCGGTATAATTCGCCATACGGCGAATCTGTTTTTCCATCGATCCTCGGTTACTGCATTTCGCTCCGCAAATAGCGTTAAGAGGAATAACAGAGCGGAAAAGTTCACTCGGATCAACTTTTTCCGCTCGAATTACGACTCAACGTTCTCGAGGGACGACGACTGGCAACAAAAATTTAAGACCAAACACCAAAGCACCCGAACCAAAAATCTACCTTTCTCGTTGCATCCACGTCAACTATATTGCATGCGTATATTTAATCGTGGCACGCGTTTCGCAATGTAGCGCAAGTTTGTTCCTTGCAAAAATATACGTTTTTTCAATTATTTGTCTTTTTCTTTTTCTCTTCCCCAGCTCCGCTGCCTATCTCTCTCCCTCTCCCTCTCCCCCACCTTCCCCATCATTTGTCTTTCTTTTTCTCTCCCGCAATTCCCCCTGCTTCCTCTCCCGCGCTCGTTTTCGCATTGTTCCGTACCGTTCCGTACGATCGACAATCCGTCTCCCATTAGTCCTCGTACTCCGCCGGATCCTCGGCAAAGCTGGTCTCGGCTATCGCTTCCTCCTGTTGTTGATACTCGGACACGAGATCGTTCACCGTCGATCGGCTGTCGGAAAATTCGCTCTCGTCCATTCCCTCGGCCGTGTACCAATGCAGGTAAGCTCGTTTCTTCATCATACCGTCAAAGGCGATCGTCAGTCTTTTGAATGGTTCCTGTATCGCCGTCGTGTTCGATATCATGCTGGCGCTCATAGTTAGCCCTCGCGGAGCGATGTCGCACAACGCTGTTTGAATGTTATTCGGTATCCATTCGACGAAATAGGGACTGTTTCTGTTTCGTATATTCAACATCTGCATGTCCACGAGCTGCAAACAGATCAAAGCGATCACAGATTGGAAACGCGTAATGAACGTACGCGAACGTATGCTTGCCCGAGGTGATTTAAACGGGCGATAAAAGTAAAACGGGGTCCCATTATCCGACCTTGGTCGACACTCTGCCCCTGAAGATGGCAGCCACCGTGAGGAATTTGGACAGTCTCGGATCGTAATAGACGAACATGCTGTTCGCGTGAAACAACTGCTGCGTCAATTCTGGAATTGAGATGACCGTGTACGGGGCCGAGCTTCGGGACATGAGCGGGGCGTATGCGGGGACGAAAAAATGAAGTCTCGGGAAAGGTACCAAGTTGACTAGTAGCTTTCTTAGATCGGTATTCAATTGGCCGGGAAATCTGAAGGAAGTCGTGATGCCAGACATGTAATTAGATATCAGACGATTCGCGTCTTTGAACGTTGGCACGGTGAGCTTTAAAACGTGCGTGCATATGTGATGCATCGCTCGATTATCCACGCAAAACGTTTGGTCGGTGTACTCGATCGATTTGCCGAGCGTGAGTACCGCGTTGTACGGTTCTACTACGACATCCGACATCATCGGGGACGGTATCACGTTGTATGTCTTCAGAATCCTCTCCGGATACTCTTCCTTGAGTCTGGTCATCAGCAACGAGGTCATTCCGCCGCCGGTCCCGCCACCCAGCGAGTGGACGATTTGAATGCCTGAATCGTAAAAATAAGCAGCGAAGAACAGGAGAAACGCACAGGGGAAATAGCATTCCGTTGTACTAACCTTGTATCAAATCGCAGGCTTCTGCCTCCGCGCGAATCAGATCTAACGCAACGTCGACCAATTCGGCACCCTCGGTGTAATAACCTTTCGCCCAATTGTTGGCGGCACTAGCCTTACCTGCCGCGAAATTATCCGGCTTGAACAACCTGCCGCACGGACCGGATAACACGCTGTCCAAGCTTCCTGGATCGAGATCCGCGAGAATCGCTCTCGGAACGAATCGATTGCCTAAAGAAGAGGTTAAACCGCTTTCCATCGCCAACCATCTATAATTTCTTTTTTCTGCTGGATACCTGGTCCTTCCACGAAGTACACGTTCATTCGTTGCAATTGTAGATCGGAATCCCCCTCAAACGTTCCATCCATGCTCAGACCGTGCTCGTCCGAGATTACCTCCCAAAACTGCCAGGCAAATCCGAAGATTACGAGGGCATGGAACAGAACGCGCGACATCGCGCAAATGGCGCACGCGCGTTTGCAACCCTACCTTCGTCCCGATGTTGTTTCCGCATTGACCGATTTGCACGTGCACGATTTCCCTCATTGTCGCTGCTTATGTAGAAACGCTGCGACTTTTTACACCAGAAATTTCGTTACGTTCCGTCCGACGAGAGGAAAGGAGGAAGGGGGATAAAAGAGATCGCGATCTCGAAACGTCACGAATCCCACGGAGCCAAGTTCACACTCGACTGTGTTGTAGACACCGGTCGATTCGATCTCTCGCGACCTGACTTTTCGAGTGTACGCGTACGCTCGACGCGCTTCGTTTCCAACGGAATCTCTGTCCGTGCGCGTCGCTACTGTCGCCGCGACTCCGATGGTAATTGGCGTGACTAGTAGCGAGCTATACCAGCGTATAATTGGTATCGACGCGATATAATCGCGCAATGATTCAAGCTCACGTAGAATTGATATGCGATAAAGAATATCTATTAAATGTTTGAACAAAGATAATATAACATTTTCTAAATTACTTACAAGAAATGTATACGTGTGTAAGTATGCGTGTGTGTGTGTGTGTGTGTGTGTGTGCGCGCGTGCGTGCGCATGTCGTGTGTGCGTGCGTGTATCTACGTAAATATATCTAAACAGTATTACATCGTATCATGCGAGCATTGTGAGAAAGAAGGGATGGGGAGGTAAGGGGGAAGGTGAGGGGTAGGGGATGTGCATTGGTGTACATGTGTGTCTATATGCGTAAAAATTCGTCGAAAATAACAAACGTAGAAAGATGAATGTACAAATGGCGGGAAGAAAAATAGATTTCGTTAAAATACGGTAAAAAGACAAGAAGTTTACGTTGGCGAAACTAAACGTTTCGCGATACGTGGATCGATGGCACGTGTTACACGAAGAATTTGCAGAAACAGGTGGGATCGGATTCTCTGGTTGGGACTCGAGTCGAGGACCCGGTAGATAGATTGCGGAGAAACGGTCCCGGCAAACGCGTTTCTCACTTCTCTGTCTCCTCTTCCTCGCAGAATGTCTCCTCGTCCTCCGCGGTGGCCTCCTGATATTGCTGATACTCCGAAACCAGATCGTTCATGTTGGACTCGGCCTCGGTGAACTCCATCACGTCCATACCCTCGCCCGTGTACCAATGAAGGAAAGCCTTCCTCCTAAACATGGCGGTGAACTGTTCGGAGATCCTCTTGAACAGCTCCTGAATAGCCGTGGAGTTGCCGATAAAGGTGGCGGACATCTTCAAACCGCGGGGTGGAATGTCGCAAACGGCCGTCTTCACGTTATTCGGGATCCACTCGACGAAGTAGCTGCTGTTCTTGTTTTGAATGTTGAGCATTTGCTCGTCGACCTCCTTCATCGACATCCTTCCACGAAAGACCGCAGCCACGGTGAGATATCGTCCGTGCCTCGGGTCGCAAGCAGCCATCATGTTCTTCGCGTCGAACATCTGTTGAGTGAGCTCCGGTACCGTCAACGCCCTGTACTGCTGGCTTCTCCGAGAGGTGAGTGGCGCGAAACCGGGCATAAAGAAATGCAATCGCGGAAACGGTACCATGTTCACGGCGAGTTTTCTCAAGTCCGCGTTCAACTGTCCGGGAAATCGGAGACAAGTGGTTACACCGGACATGGTAGCCGACACCAGATGATTCAAATCTCCGTAGGTGGGAGTGGAGAGTTTCAAGGTGCGGAAGCAAATGTCGTAGAGCGCCTCGTTGTCGATGCAATAGGCCTGGTCGGTATTCTCGACCAACTGATGCACCGACAAGGTCGCGTTGTACGGTTCGACCACGGTGTCGGATACCTTCGGCGACGGTACCACGGAGAACGTGGTCATTATCCTGTCGGGATACTCTTCCCGAATCTTCGAGATCAATAGGGTGCCCATCCCGGATCCGGTACCACCGCCCAACGAGTGCGTCAGTTGAAAACCTTGCAGGCAGTCGCAATTCTCCGCCTCTTTTCTCACCACGTCCAGCACCGAGTCCACCAGTTCCGCACCCTCGGTGTAATAACCTTTCGCCCAGTTGTTACCCGCTCCGGATTGGCCGAACACGAAATTGTCCGGCCGGAAGATATTCCCGAACGGTCCCGAGCGCACCGACTCCATGGTACCAGGTTCCAGATCGACGAGAATCGCGCGCGGCACGTACTTGCTACCAGACGCCTCGTTGTAATAGACGTTGATCCTCTCCAATTGTAGGGCCGAGTCTCCGTGGTAGGCACCGGCCGGGTCGATGCCGTGCTCATCCGAGATCACCTCCCAGAACTGTCGTTATCGAAAACACGTGGGTGATAAACGATCGGCTGAAAAGTTGTTGGTTCACCGAAATGTGGTACGCGACTCGTGGTTCTCTAACGCGAACGCGAACGCGAACAGTTAATCGATCGTGGATTATCATCGGCCATCGATTATCGCCGTCTATCGATACGTCGTCGAGACTCCAAGTCGGCGTCCAACCAATAACCCTTTCCCGATGGAACCGAGTCGAAATACGCTTATCCGTGTTTCAGGTACTCGGAGAGATTTCGCGTGAATAGCACTGACCTTGGCACCGATTTGGTTGCCACATTGTCCAGCTTGGATATGCACGATTTCCCGCATCTTTAAATCGACGACGAAGAAAAAGGGGCAAGGCGACGGAGAATTTCGACGTTTCGGTTGGACCGAAATTACTCGATCATCCGCGAAGGTGGTGGTAGCGGAGACAATGGTGGTCCGTGGTTGATGGGACGAGGTCCAAGGACGAGGAACAGATTCTTGGCTCCTCGGCTCGACGATGTCACCTATCGAACGCTTCCAACGCGGTTCGCGCAAACAGAAACAGACGAGCGTTCGTTTCACCTTGACGACGCGGAATCGCGTACAACCACGATACCTTTCGCGACATTTTTCGCAAAAGTTTATCTCGTCGCGACGCTTCGCACTCGCTGCTTCTACCACGCCTTCTATACCCTTCCTATTTTTCTCACACGCGCGCACACACACACACACCCACTCTTTCTCTCTCTCTCTCTCTCTCTCTCTCTCTCTCCCTCCCTCGAATTATCGTCTTTATGGGAAATGGAAATTCCCAGAAACGGCGAACGGAGACCGAGAAGGGATAAATAGTATTGGAATATACGAAGAAATACGCGTACGCGTCCATGATGGGCACGCGGGTGTGTATCGCGATCTGGAAGCGTGAAACGTTAAACGATTCATTGCGTTCTTCTTTGCTCGACGACGATCAACGGGTCGTCGAATCGGTCGTCGTGCGCGATTTCTCCACGGACGTCGGTCGTTGTCGGACTCTGGACGGATCGGGAATTCTCGGCTTCCCGTTCGATCGTCGCTATCGCCGTTATCGTTGCCGCGGTTGCCTCCGATGTTGTCGAGGACGCGGCAACCGACTCCTCCTGCAACGCGGACGACAACGAACGATTACCCGGTCGACCGTTCACCAGGAACCTCAGTGGCACGGCTTCCGATTTGTCGTCCGAGCCTCTGTTTCCCTTCCTGAAACGCGTGGTTCACGTACAGGTAGCGGTAGCGATATGTTGCATCGCGCTATTCGAAGACGAAGACGATACTGACTTTGGTAGCGTCGGACAGGACCATAGCTTGAAGTCGGCCCCGAACAGCTCGCCCTCCTCGATCGTTTGCGGCAAATGGATATTGAGGGTTTCCGGCAGGAAGATGGACGTGAGAGCGCCAGCGACGCTGAGCGTGCCCATTATGATCAACGGCAGGACCCTGGAGTAGACCGCCAGGTGAACGATGTACGGGAAAGCGAGTAGACCGATTCCCGCGATGAACGAGGCGATTCCCATCGCCTGAGATCTCAGCACCGTCGGTAGCAGCTCACCGACGAACACGTAGAACACCGCGAACGACGCAGCGATGCCGAACTTGCCGATCATCGCCAGGAACACCGTTATCCATACGGCGTCTGCTGCGACACACCCGGCACGCGTGTTACGTTTTCCAAGTTTATCGCGTAATCGCGCGTAGCTTGAGCAAAAGAGCAAAGAAGATCGTACCTTCGGGAACGAACATGCAAGAGACGCAGGCGAGTCCGCCCAGTAGCATGGTCAGGCACAGTACCCATCTTCTGCCGAGGCGGTCCATCGCGTACCACGTGATCACGTACGAGGGTATCTCTACCAGTCCGCCTGTAACAACGCGGTCCAACCGAAAACGACGTTCGATCGACGAGCTCGCTGCTTAATCGTCGCTCCCGTCGTTCGCCTCGTGTCGACAACGATCGAAAAGATGCGACACGCATGCGAAAACATGTTTACACGACGAACGAGACGAGACGAGACGAGACGAGACGAAACGAGGAGCGACGCGGCAAGATTGGCCGCGAAGGTCGAGTCGAGTCGAGTCGAGTCGAGTCGAGTCGGGTCGGGTAGCAAGATCTCGATTTTAAACGGTTCTTACCGATGAAGAAGGCTAGATAATCGGAGACACCGAGATTCGTCGCGTTGTACGACAATCCGTTATAAACCACAGCGTTGGCCACCCAATCGAACGCCAGGATGAAGAACTTTTTCCTGATGTTCGGGTTCCTGATCAGATCCATCGGGGTGGCTGCTGGCGGTGGCGATCGATCCTCCATCTCGTTCGATTCCGGATTGTCTCCCGAATTCGTCCCGTTACAGGATATCCCTTGTCTCCGTAAAATTTCCACCTGAAATTTATCCCAATCTCTCTCTCTTTCTCTCTCTGTTTTTCACGCATCCTCGACGAAAGTTCGTTACCTCCATTTTTCTGAGAAAATTGTTCGGCACCGTTCTACCGTTGATCTTGGCCATCCGTTGCACGATCACTTCCGCCTCGTCTATTCTATTCTTGCTGAGAAGCCACCGCGGCGACTCCGGAATGATCCAGTAATAGCTAAAGAGAAGAACGAAGGGGACCGAGGTAGCCAACGAGAGCGTAAACCAGTGCCTGAGTAAATAGCCCTGAAAGAAAGAACGGAAAAGCTAACGACCCGATTACCGGGTTACATCTCTGGACGCGACTTTCTCGAGACACCGAGGTGGTAGCTCGAGAGATGGACGGGAGAGAACGATACGCGTTACCAGAACGGCTAGAAGAGACATGGCCGACGCGAAGAACATGCAGATCACCATCCCTGCGAACGTTCTGTACCTCGGGCCCATCAGTTCCAGAGCTGAAAGGAGAGAAAGATTTTCGGATACGCTGGAAGAAGAATGGTGGAACGAGCGTGCTCGTCGTTTTAGTCGGAGTATTCGCGAGTACCTAGGATAAAGGGTATCTGATAGATGGCTGGAAAAGAGAGGCCGTTGACGGTTCTCAGCGCCGTGTAGATGACGTAGTTGGGACTGAAGCTGGTGGCTATCGAGAATATCACCTCGAGAAAGAGTATAGCGAAGAAGGCCGTCCTCCTGCCCCATTTGTCCGCGATCCAGCCAAACACCACGTTGCCAAACAGGCTGCCGACGTAGAAGAAGGTCGTAGAGGTGGAAGGCCACCAACTGTTGTCGCATACCAAGTCTAGCTATGTGGATGCAGTCGGCGATTAAAACGTAACGTCCTGGACGACGATCTTTTCTTCGTTCGCGCGTCATATCTGCGAGAAGATCGATCCGCGGCCAATAGTCGGGAAATTCTAGGGAAACCGGCCGTGATCGCGAGCTATCCGTCGACTCGCGGTTCGTTTGCGAATACGAGTCATTGCTCCGGTTACGTTTATCACCTCCCTGCCTCTCCCTCCGTCTTATCACTTTCGAGGGAGCTCGATCGGCGAACGAGAAAATTGGATCGATCGCGACGGCGTTCCAAGGTTTGGAAGGTTGCATGGACGGATCAGCGATCGATGACGAATAGGCGATGGTGCGTGAACGTGGACGACGCGGAAGAGGTTGTTGGAAACCGATCGGTGGAGTAAAAAGCCGCTCTCTCGTCCCACCGCGTGCTCGATTGCCCGTTCGAAACGGATTGCGCTCACGTACACGCGACGCGATTGCATTACGCGGCGACGCGCGGCCGCGCTCTCGCGCTCTGTTCAGCTGCCGCGCAACGATATTCCCAACGCGTAACGCGTCACCCATCACCCGTCACGCGTCACGCGTCACGCGTCACGCGTCAAACGTCAGCGTCACGGGGAGCGCCGTTTCCATCGGCCGAATTCGCGTCCCTGTTGGCGCAATTGCCGCCGAGATTCGCGAGAGGCTTTGTCGATATAGCCGGTAGGCATCGGCAAGCGAACAACCGCGAGACGCGTCTCGTATCCAGCGCTCGCTGTTAGAGGCGTTACACTCGCTGTTAGATGCGCCACTTTACGCGCGGCTTTACGCGCGGCTTTACGCGCGGCTTTACGCGCGGCTTTACGCGCGGCTTTACGCGCGGCGTCGAGAGTGCCGGACAAAGGAATCCGACGTGGGCGTAAACACGTGCGAGTACAAGGAATCGTCGCGGTGATCATCGAGCGCCGATCAACCTCGGCAAATAAACCGCGCCGCCGGTTATCGTTAATAGGTTTAACACGAACTTTGATTTAAGCAAATTGCCACTCACGGACTTTTGATGTCTGCGTGAAACGCAAAAGGTAAATTGCATGGAAATACGGGAGCGCTCTCGGTACGACGACGGCATCGAGTTATTGTCAAGGGCAGCACATGCGCCCGTAGGACGTTAACGACGAGCGCGCATTTTATCACCCTGACACACTTCGAAAACGATCCATTGATATGACCGCGGATCGCGTCGCTCGTTTTTCGTTATTCGTTGCTCGCTTTGTTTCGAGCCTCGTTACGCTCCACGATCGCGAGAAACGACCCTCGCGCCTCCTCTTCCATTTTCGGCTTTCGACTTTCTGCCTCGCGGCATCATCAGCGAACGATGACACCAGGCGAGGTACGCGCCGCCGGAAATCCGGTACGAGTTCCATCCACTTCCGTGCTCGCATCCACGCGTCTCCGGACCCCACCCGCGCCACGCCAACCCAAGGAACCCTCTAATCGACTCTGCTCCGATTCATGCCACGCCACGCCCCAATACCTTCCCTCGCACCAATCTTTTTCATTTTTCTTTTCTTTTCCTTTGCCGAAGGACGACCAACAAACTGGATGGCGAATCGCGAAGGGGTGCGCGCGCGAGAGGGAGAGAGAGAGAGAGAGAGAGGAGACACTGAATTCTCGATGGACGCAAAGGGACGCGTCGCGTCCCATCGTGTCGCGAGGTTAGGATAGGAAGGAAGGATAGGATTTGCCTCGATCACGCTGTGCGTCATACGTCTGCGTAAATCCGGACCGTGTAAATACGCACGACACGCACACCCTCCGCGTTGATATAGTCACCGGACCGACAATCTCGGAACGGTTGTCACGCGGGGCACGAGGGGTTCGAGTAGGCCACGAACCAGAACAACCGGAGGATGGGGAAGGGATGAGATGGAATAG
>NW_016909858.1:108849-111533 GCF_001483705.2 Eufriesea mexicana
GAGGAAGATTCCTTGCTCGGTTCGGGCACATGGCACGCCACCGAATGTCGAATGCCTAGGCGTTGCGAGTCGCGACGAGATCGCGGAAAGCGCGAGAGTCGCGATATCGAATCGAAGAGAACTCGGTCGAAAAACGCGCTCGCGTCTCTCTCTCTCTCTCTCTCTATCTCTCTTCGTCTCTCCCTCTTATCGACTCTCCATACCCTATAGAAGCGGTGCCGCCGCCGCCACCGCCATCGCCATCGCCGCCGCCGCCGCCGCCAGCAGTTTGTACGAGGCATTTGATGCGACAGATCGCATGACCGGATGCGGGGGTAGGTAAATTGGTCGGCAATTGGCGATGTCACCGTAGAGACGCGAGCTATCGGTCGGTTGCGCGCCCGCTCCTTCTCGATCCTCGGAGTATCACCTGGCGAGGGAGTATGGTCTCGGAGGATCGAGGAGGAACCGGCCTAGTTTAGCCCCGTCCAACGAGCGTCGCGGCATCGCGGCAGACGCGAGATACCGGATAAGAAGAAACTTCTCGAGAGAACGTCGAGAACCTCGCACCTAGATCCTCGACCCCGTGCGCGTGTTACGATCTACTCGTTGCGACGACGGTTTACCAGCGTTGTCTAATTGCGACAATTTAATAACGCGTTAATGGTCCGCTCGCGAACGAGACCGCCGCGTGACGAGGCTGCCACTCGCGCCTCTCCCTGCGCCTCTGCTCCCCAACTTCCCCGCGCCGCTCGGCCAAACGCGTCGCAGAATTTCCATCCACTTCCTCGAACGCGCGTTCCTCTCGTCTACCACGGTTCTTCCCGTATCCGCCTACCTCCTCGAATCACGGATCGCGAATTCGCGAACCGACGCTTGGTCGTCAGACTTTCACGGAAAAGGAAATTATCGAGCGGAAAGAGGAGGTTAACCGATGGACCGGTGGTCGATCGGGGCGTCCACTGTACCCGGACGATGACGCCAAGTTTGTACGCGCGACCGTGCGAGCGAGCAAACGCGTGCGCGTCTTCTATTCCGCGAACTGAACCGACCGACAAATCGACCGACCGACCGACCGACCAACCGACCGACCGAGTTTAACTCGAACGAATCCGTCGTTGGGAGGACGACGCGACAAAGGCCAAGGCGAATTACCCCGCGAAACTCGACACTCTGCTCGCTATAAAGACTCGGCCACGAGACGAGCGAAATTCCTCCGAGACACCTATTAACGCGTAGGAGAATTATGTAAACGACCGACCGTAGCAGAATTACGTTACGAACGATCGTGGCCGTTCTCACGTCCGAATGGAGAATTCGCGGAGAAAAAGAGCGAAAGTCGAGTTTACCTCGGTGACCAGAGTGCTGTCGTAGTCTCTATTGTCGTAGATCCATCCGTGTCGACACTTGGTCACTGGCCAGTCTGGGTTACCGACCGGCGGTGGTGGCAACCGAGTCCTCGACCGTCGCTCGTTGCCCTCTCCCTTCGTCGCGTTCTCCAAGACCGCGTGCTCCAACCACGACTCCACGATCGCCGTGTAATTCACGTCGTACATCTTGCACTTGGAATACTTCTTCACCTTGCCGTCCGACTTCTCCACGTAGGGTAACGACAGGGCTTTCCTCTCGTCCAACGACATCAGATCCGTCATATTCTCCAACTCCGGGATCCTGCACCAATGCTCCGGCGACGCGCTCACGAACACCTGCCGAGTGAAACATTTAGACAACTAACCGCTAACACGGCTCGGTCTCCTGGTTGGTTGGTTGGTCACTCACTTGCGAGAAGGCCAGAAAAGCTGCGGGAAGAGTGGCCGATATGCAGAGGAGATAGTACATGATATTCTGATATTTGCCCTTCTCGCCCACGTGCACCAACACCTCGTCGAAGTCGATCGAACTCATGTTTTCGACGCTACTACCGCTTCACCGCGTTTCACCAGCAACGACACTCGCGTTACGTCGACGATACTTCTTCGCGATTCGACTGTCACGCGACGACGACGACGACGACGACGGCGATGATACCGGCTCGAATCACGCGGCATGACCGCCGCTACGCGTCTTCGAGGGCATCCACCACGGCTCACCACCGTGACACCGCACCACCGTGTGTTTCTCTTCTCGGAATTCCGCTTCTCCGAACCGTTTTCGCCCACCGAAACTCTCCCTGCTGCACCGCCGGATTCCTCTTCTTTCCTCACCGACCGCGCTTCCCCTGCGACCATTCCACGACTCCGACCACGACCACGACCACGCTCGACCGTCGCCACCAGCCGTTCATCGCGATCGCAACCGCCAAACTACTATCGTTGCTACTACTCTTCTTCCTACTCTTGCTACTCTTACTACCGGTGGTACTATCGCTACTACGAGCACCACGAGCACCACGAGCACCACGAGCACCACGAGCACCACGAGCACCGCCAGCACCACGAGCACGACGTAGTCGCGAAACTACCAGCGACCAGAAACTCGACGATCGTTTCGTATCGCTGTATAAACGACCAGACCGACCACCGATTCACCGTTTCCCCATCCGTCGCGACTATGTACCGCGATGCTAACGCTCTGACCACGGAACGTTTCTGCTGCTTCGAATTCGGAATCGCGTAAAGCGCCGCGAACGCACGTCTTCGCGCGTTCTTATATGCCGCGAGCATAGCGCCGACCGCGATCAGCCATTGCCGGAGAACACCTCCTCT
>NW_016909858.1:111946-147011 GCF_001483705.2 Eufriesea mexicana
GAGAGAGGAAAGAGAGGTGTCTCGTGTCACGACCGATCGGTAGGCAGACATTCGGGGTTATACCACGCGTGGATGTCGCAACGAGAACGGAATGCGAACCTCGTTTTCTCGTCGGTGAATGAACGTAAGCGCTTCGTCGTGATTCGACTCGGTGTAAACCGCGAGGAAACGCCGGAAACTATCCGAGACAACGAACGTCTCGACAATTTGTCCGTCCACGCGACGGACGGATCGTCTCGCTGGCCGGAAAGGTTGCAGAAACGCGGTTCGGTCGACCACGTTACCGTTCTCCTTCTTTCGTCTCGTCTAGTCTCGAGTTTGTCTCATCGTGCAATCGTCGTCGTCGTCGTCGTCGCCATCTGAATCGCAACTCGAACGTTTACCGGAAACGTCGCACGATCGAGTACGAACGTACGTCCTCGATCACGATCGCGACATCGTCCGGCGTTGACGCTTTCGATATACGACTGTGAACGTAAATTGAAATTGTCACGACATCCGCGACCACGAGTTCACCGTTTCCGATTCAAGCGTGACTTTAACTCGAACCGCTCCTCGACTACCTGCACTCCAATCTCTAGGACCTCTAGAACCTCTAGAATCTCCGAGATCCGTTTGGAACCCGGATTCAGGTCCACATGACGCACGCCGCTGCATCCTCGAGTCTCTAGTTGCTCTCTGCAATTGCGAGTGACGTCACAAGCGCAAACAACGTCATCCCGCTTCGCACGCCGTCTCGTACCCGCTCGTACTCGCTTCCTCTTATTCGGGCCAACGCGCTTACCATCCTCTCCCCTTTTCCCTTTCGCCTTTCGCCTTTCGCCTTTCGCCTTTCGCATTTCTCATTTCGCCTCTCACCTTTCGTCTTTCGTTCTTCGCCGCGTCTATTTTACCACCTCTATGCCTTTCGCCTTTCGCCTTTCGCCTTTCGCCTTTCGCCTTTCTCATTTCTCATTTCGCCTCTCACCTTTCGTCTTTCGTTCTTCGCCGCGTCTATTTTACCACCTCTATCCGAACGATTAGGTACATCGAGCATTCATCCGAAACGTCCTATCTTTATTTATCGCGATTTTAGCCTAATCCACGCGTTATGCAATCGTTCGAACCTCTCCGTTTCCTTTTTCCCGCCACTCGACCACCCTTTTATCTTCTTTTCCGCCTTTCGTATTCTCTGTTAATTTTCTCCTCGCTGCCGTTCCATGCGATATTCTACATAACTCAGTGTGACAACCCGCAACCCGTAAACACTTTGTTTTTACGGCAATCGGTCACGATAATTTCCCGAGAACACCAAGATAACGTACAGACGTTATGTTATATGACTGTACGATTTAGCTACCGGATAGTTAAACAACTCGATTTATGGCTCGCTTGCCAGCAGCTCTCGTTGAAATTTTTCCACCCGATCATCGCGACGTCGCGTGCTTCTTTACGTCCCAAACCCATCCATGCAATTGCAGGTATACGTCGCAGTGACTTTATCATATCGCGACCTCTATCAATTTCTCTTAACGATACGCGCGTTAATAGTTCCTCAAATCGCTTTCCACCGATATCTATTCGTTTCTCTCGCGAGTTACTCGCTTCGCGTTCCCTTCATTTTCATAGCGTTTCGTTTTATTCCATTCCATTTCGTATCCTTTCGTTTCGATTCCATTTAATTCGTTTCCTTTCGTTTCGTTTCGTTCCGTTCCGTTCCGTTTCCTTTCGTTTCGTTTCGTTTCGTTTCGTTTCGTTTCGTTTCGATTCGATTCGTTTCGTTCCGTTTCCTTTCGTTTCGTTTCGTTTCGTTTCGTTTCGTTTCGTTTCGTTTCGTTTCGTTTCAGTCTACTACAGTCCACAACCGGCAACTTCCGAACTCTCTTTCGCACCCTTTTCCTTCTTTCCTTTCATCCTTCGCTCGTCCTTTCGCTTTAGCGTAGCAAAATCAGCCGCCAGAAATCTTACCGATCCAAAGCAGTCTATCTGCCGAACGCTCCTTTCAAATTCTCCTCGATGACGCTGATCCAAATCGGTGAGGGTTACGATTGCTCCGTGTTCACATTGCCATAACGGAAACACCTTTCGTGCATCCGGATGTGGATAACCGAAGAAATTGCTCGATAAACTACCGCTAAACCACTTTTCCTCGATAATTTCGATCACTGTACACAGCGTTAGCGTTCACGGGGCCACACGTTGCGTCGTCGATCCTAGATATACCGATATCTGGCTAATCTCGTTTCTCGCGATCGATTAAACTCGAATCGATTCGATCGCGATCCTGCCACAAGATGCATCCAATAACATCCTTCATCCCTGGTTGCGTAGCGCGTTCATTCGCGTTCGCGTCTTTTCACCTTCACCGATTAACCCCCGCGTGCTACCGACCGCGCTCTTCTTTCTCCAAATTTCTTTCCCGTACCCTTCTTGTCTTTTTTCCCTTTCACGCGTTTCCTCCCTGTCTCCCTCTCCCCCTCCCGCTCTTTCACTCTCGCTCTCTCTCTCTCACTCTCTCTCACTCTCTCTCTCTTCCTAACCCTCCCTCTTTCTTTCCTTTTCTCTCCTCCCCTGCCCCGTTATCGTTTGCTCGCTCTCCCTCGATACAGGATAAACCGACGATAGCTACCACTAGAAGGAGCAAGTAGCCTCCATCGCGAACTGAAACTGAAGCAATCGTGGATACAAGGGGTCCGTCCACGGTATCCCATCCTCCTATCTATCGTTTTGAACGTCCCCCTTGGACCCTCTCTCTTGTTCTCCCTCTGTCTCCGTCCCTCCTTTCATTCGCTTCTTGATCCTCTCTCGGTCTCTCTTGCGTCAACCATCGTATACGCTTCCCTCCCCGATCCTCCGGGACTCTCCCTTACCCTCCTCTTCGCCTCGATCGCCGCTCTCCTATCGCACTACACGCTCGACTACTATCTCGACTATTAATATAAAAGAGGGTTCCTCGACACTCGCCGTCTGGTAATTGTACGGCGTGCACCACAACCGGACCTCTATCGCGCACTCAAATTTACGCGTACACTCGCGCCAATTCTTTCCTCCGCCTTCTTCACCGCCTCTTCCTCCTTTTTCCGCTATTTACGCGTGCATCGGGACACTCGTCGTCATCCCCAGTCATTGCGTTCGAGAATTCCACGTACGATTCCACTTGCGACGTATTTCTATCCAAATCGATCGTAACGGATACCGGATCGATTTCCTCTGTGATATCGATATCGAAATCGTACGACGCATTCGGCACTTGTGGTTATCTTTGAATCCACTCGTGTATGCCCGCTGAATTCCTCCGATCCTGACAAATTTTCTGTCTTCGCGAAACATTCGACTACGGATTTCCATACATGTTTTGCTTTTTCCTTTCGTAGATGAATTACAACAGGAATATTTTGCCTACGTTATCGACCCGCGATAGATGCACTTTGAGAAACGGGGTAATTTCAACCAGACACGAGATATCCCGCCTTTATGTTTCTGCGTTCGACGCGTTTCCATGGAAACGCAACATGGTGGATAGAAGCATGGACACGTTGTGTACTTCTGTAGGGTGCGTTACGATGATGTTGGACTGAAGATTCGAGAAAAATTACCTTCGCCTTCATCCTGTTTCCAGTCTGATGAAACGGAAACCGATAATACGAAAATGTACAAGAGTGATCGAAACCTGAGCTACGAAACGGAAAAACCAAATCACGTAAGGAGATTAAATTTTGGCCAATCGATCCTAACCTTAGACACGGTTAAGCAATTCCAGGGACAAAAGGATGGTGCATTGTTGATTGATAAAAACGTAGCAGATATACCGTGCACCAGAAAAGGCGATTTCGTGCGGAAATGGATCGAGACTCATATCGATTTCGACTCAAAGGAAACGTCTCCCATTTTGGGTTCGTCTCTTACTAATTCTACGAAAATCTCCCCAGTTGTTGGTGATCGACGTGTGTGTAAACGAGCTAGGAACAAAATTAAATCCAACGATGATTCTACAGACAATGCTCAATGTATGCGTTCAAACGATTCGCAAATCATGATTAATGCAGAGATTTACAATGGTTCGGTTGAGAGTAGTAAACGTATAAAGATAGATGATAACGACAGGAAGGAAAATGTAAGAAGAAATCTATTTGATTCTCAGTCTATTAGCGTTCCTTCTAAAGCAAGTGATGCAACTATTTCTCCGATACTTGCCAGGGACTCTACTTCTTATAATAGAAGCCGAAGAAAATTTCAAGGGAAGAACTCATGGCGGAAAGCCTTGGATTGCATAGAAAATAAATGTATAGAAACTAATTCGAGGTCTCCTTTAATTTCTACCAAAGTGTACGAAGGAGGAGAATCCCCTATTTTAAATCGTGTTACTTATCCTTGTAAACACAAGCAAAGAAAACCAAGGGAAAAGCTTGATAAAGAAGAAAGTAATCGTATAAATTCTGATATGAATTCTTTGCAATCT
The DNA here is from genome assembly GCF_001483705.2 of Eufriesea mexicana. Lineage (NCBI taxonomy): Eukaryota > Metazoa > Arthropoda > Insecta > Hymenoptera > Apidae > Eufriesea > Eufriesea mexicana. The sequence goes on from NW_016909858.1 coordinate 116,385, forward strand.
TGTAATTTACCTGATGTGGCAGGCTTGAGAAACAAATGCAAGATGTTATGTAGTCAAAAGCGTCGTGCATTGATAAGAAAATTAGAAAATAGCTTTAAGGATGATCATTCGAAATGTACGCCTTGTAAAAATCCAAGTCTTTCAGGAGATTCTACGGGATCACATTCATCAACGAATAAAACAAAGTTAATCGAAGATAGCCCAAAAGATATGAAAGATAGCGCGAAAATTGAAACCGAATCTAGCAACGAAGATTACAATAACGGGAAAGATATTGTACATATAAGCAATGATTCCGATAAAGATTCTAGCACATGCGATTATATAGAAGATACGGACACGCAACATGTAGATTCCGTTACTAGGAATCTCAATTACGATTCGGTATTATTTGTTTCTAATAAATCCGCATCGATACATTCGCCAGCATCCAACAGAGATTCGGACGAAACGTTCTTCTCGAGAGTAACACCATTGCATTCTAAATATACCGATATTGGCACTTCACAAAACATTTCTCAAATTTCGACGCAAGTTATGGACGTTACGGATAACAGGTCGAGTCAAACCGGAATTATCATTAATACGAAAACATCATCGCGAGAAACTTACACGGATACATCGGTTCAATTAACCATTTTAGACTCAGGAAAAAAAAGGAGAAAACCAAAAAGGTAGCTTTAGTTGCATTAGGGTAATTTACTGTAAGGTTAATCATAAATTCGTTTCTTTGTTTTATGTTGCAGGGGTAGCTTGGTAGAGAAACTGCAATCAACGATTAATAGACAAATATCCTTTGTACGTATATGGAGACATCGCGTAAAGCAAGATACGAAACAATGTTTTCGTGTACCATGTGCTACCGTTTGTGTGCGAACATGCGTAACTCGTTTTAGCAGACAATTCTTGGAAGGAGTTGTAATCGAGGATCCATTTGATTTATTATCGTATAAAAATGAAAATAAGTCTGTCACGTTTATAAAGATCATGACGATTCCCGAGATAGTAGGTAAAATTGAAATGAAATCCGAGGGTCTAGTACAAATTTTTCCTCCATGGGAAACTTTAGACGATAAAGAACCAATGTTGAATGTAACTTACATACGTGTTGTACCTGATAGCGAAAAAGATGTTCGACAATATAAAGTGAACTTGAATCGAGTTAAAAAGTCGGTAATTCAAGAATTTTATTGCCCGTGTATCGGTAAGAACAAAATGATTTTGTCTTGTAAAGATCGATTTAGCAAGCCGAACATTATCGAGAAGGTATTCACCGAGTCATAAGGATAAGAATACGATGCATGGATTAAATTTTGTATCGACCAAAGTAAACTTTCGTTATTCGACTACTTTATGTTTACCCATGTCATATACAACGTGGCGATTGTTTTTGTTACTATTGTTGAGCTAACTTGTTGATTTTTGTTTTGATAATGTTTTCAATAATTATTTGTTATTCGAGTACAAATTCCACGTTATTTTGCAATATTAAAAGTCTTTGTACAATTTGTAATCTATCGTAAATTTGCCCTAATAAATCGTTCAGCATACCAAACTGACATTTCTGTCTTGCGAAAGTAAACGTTTACGTTACCCTCCGTTCCGTCTTATGCATGATTCTGCATAAGAAATAAAGCATTCATCTTTTAATGTTGAAATTACCCGGCAGATGGCTGGTTTCTGTGTACAACGTCGTGCATATTATTATTGAAAATTCTTTCTCTTTTACGTAAATTTTTTCATAATTGTTCTCTTAATTTTATATAATTGAGAGAAGAACAGGATAATCTTAAGGAAGAAATTTAGAACGTAAGATATTTACATTGTTACTGTTCCCTTATTTCTACAGTTTTGCTATTTTATCACTTGACATTTCACGCAACAGTCAATTTGTATTATCCCTTTCATTATGATGCAACAACATACTACTTTGTTGTAAATAGTTGATATTTTTATTGCATATAATATTATTTTCCCATGAATATTCGCCACTCGTTTGCTGTTGAAAATTTATTCGATTAATCTAATTTATCATAACCTAACCTAACTTCTTGTGATTAACCTCTTATGATTTACTGCAACAGTGGTTATTTCAGTTTAATACAACTTTATAACGTTGTAGGTGTAACAATGTCGATAGCCCAAGATCGACCAGAACTCTATGAAGAAGTAAAGCTTTATAAGAATGCTAGAGAACGAGAAAAGCACGACAACCAAGCCGATCTATATGCAGTTGTGAATACGTTGCAACATTTAGAAAAAGCTTACATCAGAGATTGCGTAACTCCTAAGGAATATACAGCTGCTTGTAGCAAGTTATTGGTGCAATACAGAGCAGCTTTCAAACAGGTAATTAAACTGTGATTAATTTATCTTACAATAACTGTACAGTTATAAACATTTTCTTTCTTCGCTGTTTTAGGTGCAGAGCGATCAATTTCCCACAATAGACGCATTTGCTAGGGCATTTCGATTAGATTGTCCAGCTGCACTCGAAAGGATCAAGGAGGACAGACCAATTACCATAAAGGATGACAAGGGCAATACCTCTAAATGCATTGCAGACATTGTTTCTTTGTTCATTACATTAATGGATAAATTACGACTCGAGATCAAAGCAATGGACCAGTTACATCCAGATTTAAGAGATTTAGTAGATACTATGAATCGGCTAAGCATATTACCAAGCGATTTCGATGGAAAAGAAAAGGTCGCGGAGTGGTTGCAAACACTGAACAATATGTCAGCTTCTGACGAATTATCAGACACTCAAGTCAGACAACTGATTTTCGATTTGGAAACATCTTACAACGCTTTTAATAAAATCCTCCATAATTCGTAATTTTGATAATTTGGTTCTACATTATATTAAGACACTCGATGGATCATTTTTTAAACCGATGGTTCTTTAAATGTTTCATGACTTCAATAAGATCATGAAAATATGCACAGAAACTACAGTTTTGTATGCGATTCTTTACGCTGCATTGTAATCTAGCGAATGTAAAATATAATATTACACATGTATATACGGTACTAATCGAGAAAATAAAGAATAATCGTAGGTGCTTGTTACATGCGTTTCATCGAATACATGTCCGTTTACACTCCTTTTTCGACTCACAAGGAGAATGCAAGTCCTTCGAGTCACCGATTTAGTTGAAACTTTGCAGATTTGTAGATATCGTCATGCAGTTTAAGAAAATATATCATTATAGCCGCAACTATTAAATAGTTTTTGAGATATTTACGATTAAAATTTTATTACTTCTGGAATTACAGATTTATTTCCAGTACCTTACAAATACGGTCTCGGTTTAACGGCAACGGTCGAGAATTCCTATGGTGGAGGACAGCGGTTCGATTCCCGTCCATATTTGGTATTTCTCTCAAATGAATTTTTTATTTTGTACTCATCTTTTGTCTATGAAAACATTGTAAATAAACAATTGTGAATAAAATTCCTTAATAAAAAAATTTATTTTTTACCCTTCCTTATGCTGGTATATATTTATTACAAAATAATAAGAATACTATGCAAGAAAAACAGTTTTCTATAGGAATCTTGTTAACGGCGGAAAGAAAACGAAAATATAAATAATCATTAGATACAGGGAATACAAAACCTATCGCTCGTGTAAGTATTAATTAGTAAATCAAACGCTGTATAAGAATGTTGCCCGTAATTACAACTTTGCTGTGCAGCTATAAATGTTGAAGAATTAATTAAAGAAACTTGGAAATTTATTAATTTTCTACTGCCGAATATATAAAAATTTTACCGCTTGCGATCAGCGCCATCTATGATTTGGGCTCAAAAATCGAGAAAGTAATAGGAATATAGAATAGGCAAGGAGGTCGTCGAAGAGCTGGTCACGTGGTAGACAGGGACAGAGAGGGGATAGAAAAGGATAAAATGGCTCCGACAGTGAAAAATTATTAATTACCCAATTTCTGCAATTAATTTATGAACTTTTATAACTTCAGTGCAAAGCTGAAACTTCAGGCTACATTCTTATATAATATTCGTAAAGAATTTAACTCTAAATTGTTAGTTATTAATTTCTATTTTATGGCGTCTATGATTTCGTAACGGCGACCATCGCGATCTTCCGTGAAGATATTTAATACTCACCGAAACTAGAATCAAAATGTGAACAAAAGTGATATGAGAAGATTCGCAAGAACATTGTTTTTATAATGAGTGCATAAAGTTTCATAAATTAATTGCATAAAGGATAGTGATTAGTGAAAAAGCAATGGCGTCTTCGACAATCTTCGACAACAATTCAAACACTGCGCAGAACAATTATTAATAATTAATTAATTAGGGACAAATTTATATCGAAATATATATTGGAAAGTTCTTATATATTTCGATATAAATTTGTCCCTAATTAATTAATTATTAATAATTGTTCTGCGCAGTGTTTGAATTGTTGTCGAAGATTGTCGAAGACGCCATTGCTTTTTCACTAATCACTATCCTTTATGCAATTAATTTATGAAACTTTATGCACTCATTATAAAAACAATGTTCTTGCGAATCTTCTCATATCACTTTTGTTCACATTTTGATTCTAGTTTCGGTGAGTATTAAATATCTTCACGGAAGATCGCGATGGTCGCCGTTACGAAATCATAGACGCCATAAAATAGAAATTAATAACTAACAATTTAGAGTTAAATTCTTTACGAATATTATATATGAATGTAGCCTGAAGTTTCAGCTTTGCACTGAAGTTATAAAAGTTCATAAATTAATTGCAGAAATTGAGTAATTAATAATTTTTCACTGCCGGAGCCATTTTATCCTTTTCTATCCCCTCTCTGTCCCTGTCTACCACGTGACCAGCTCTTCGACGACCTCCTTGCCTATTCTATATTCCTACTACTTTCCCGAGCATATGGTCCAAAATCATAGATGGCGCTGATCGCAGGCGGTAAAATTTTTGTTCGAACTAGATACTTCTTCCGGTTATGTGCTCTTAATATATCTGAATAAATCAATTCGGCAGTAGAAAATGAATAAATTTGCAAGTTTCAGTAATTAATTCATGAACATTTATAGCTGCACAGCAAAGTTGAAATGATATAATGTTTAATTTAATAATTAATACTTACCTGAGCGATAGGTTTCGTATTTTCTGTATCTAATGATTATTTATATCTTCGTTTTCTTTCTGTAATAAATAAGATTGCTATAGAAAACTGTTTGTCTTGCATAGTATTCCTATTATTTTGTAATGAATATATACTAGCATAATTAGGCGTAGAGAATAAATTTTTTTATTAAGCAATTTTATTTACAATTATTTATTTACAATGTTTTCATAGGCGAAAAATGAGTACAAAATAAAAAATAGATTGAAGAAAAAGTACGAACTATGGGCGGGAATCGAACCCGGGACCTCCAGCTCAGGAATTTTCGAATGTTTATCTTTCGAAAGGTTTATCTCGAACTAAATACAATAAATCCATCGTTTTTGTTTATTTTGTTTTTCCCAATCTGAAATCTGCAATACTCGCAGAAAATTATCTAGATGAAAGTATCTTGTTTCGTGCAGCGTAAATTAATAAAAAAGATAAATCTGTTTGGAAAAGGTGGAAGTTTAGAATTGCTGGGCGTTTAAACTAATTCTTAGTTATCCTTGATTGATAGTCGAGTGGTAAGCGTAATACGATTGAAGAGTTCCGTCGCGATAAGAGAGAAAGTCGGGAATGGGTTTAAGTAGAGTCAGAAGAGAAGATTTGGTTATCGCGAATCGCAACCTAGCCGGAGTACAAGCAAATGTTCACCGATCCTGCGTACTTGGAAATCGACAATCGGGAATATATTCGAGGACCGCACTTCTCTCTGATTCATCCTCATCTCCCGTTTCTTTCACTTTGCTCGGCAAGATTTCTTCCTGTCCGGTTGCATTTTCGTTTTCTTTCCTTTAGACGACTGCTTCTCTAACCACGGATATAAATCACTTTCTCCTCAAATTCGAACGGTTTTACGTCGCTTGTCGAGACGTGTATTTATAAACACATATATACATATAAATGCACGTACGAGTTTCGCGCAATTGGTTAGGAAAAATACCAAGATGATCTAATGCAAAATAATAACGGAGTGTATTTTTTAAAAAAGCAAGGAACGATTCGATTGCAATCGTGTACAGAATTGAAGGAAATTCGTTAGGATTGTACGCAATCGGTTGTTGTTGGCCGCCGCTTAAAAATAAATCGCAATACGGAGGAATGAACGGCTTGCACTTGGTCACGATAGTTTTACCAGCAACGATTCGGAACCTTCTTAGGGAGAAGCGAACGATTGGACGGAGGCAACGAGGAGGAAATAATTGGGAGGGAAGGCCGATTATCATCCGGAATTGGTTCGAGTAACGTCGGAGATTTACGCGGCGCCGACCGTTTGCAACCGCGGAAATTAATTTTCGCGCATTGACTGCTAATCTTATTTCCCGCGTGGCGGCGAATGGCGTCGCCTGTTCACCGTCACTGATAAACTAATTCTGCCGCGTTTTCATCATTTTCTATAACCGACCGAATCTTTCCGCAAATTCTCGTGAACGCTTTTCTGAATTCTCGCAATTTGGTGCTTACTCCGCGTTTATTCGATTTCGGCGATTCTATTGGACGACGTGGGATCAATGACGAGGAGTTTTCAACGAAGCAAGCGAATCGAATCGTAAATCAATGCGCGTGGTGAAAATGGAAAGATCGATCGGGTGTGGCGCGAAAATATAAAATCTCTGTCGCGACAGGAAGATATTTTTGGCACTAAAGAAAAGGAAGAAACGAAACTTGTGGACGTGAGAGGTGTAGGGGGGACGTGGCGAAAACGATTACGATCGATTGCTTTTTTTCCTCTTACTTGGTGACTTTATCCGATAGGTTGAACGCGACGCGATAATCCGCTTGCTGCCGCGCAGACAAATCGTCGATCACGCTCATCGGGTAGGATAGGCCACCGTTAATCCTCGGTCTGATCCGAGATTATGTTTCACGCGAGCATACCCCCGCACGCTCGTCCTTCCTTCTTTTCATTCGCGACGTTCACGAACGTACAAACACGATCGCAATCTCGACGACCTTTTTCGAAAAATCCGTGGCGAAAATTAATTTACCTAACCCGTTTGTTTGCTACATCGAATCGATCGCCGGAGCCGGTAACGTTTCGTGACAATTTGTGCTTCGTTACGGGTCTCTACGTCAGACCGTGCGGTATCGATCATCGGCCTATTCGGCGAGGTACGCAGCAATGCTCCAAACTCAGCTTTTCGGAGCTTTCCCTTCGAATAACGCCCTTTTACACCAATCAACTAATGTTCCTAACTACTCGCGAGTTTTATCTCTCTCTCTCTCTCTCTCTCTCACTCACTCACTCTTTCTCTTTCATTCGATCCCCTTCTCGTTTCCATTTCGAAACAAAACAATCGAAACGATAGGGCGCTTTTTTATTTTTCGCTAGCGATATATCGAAGAGAACAATGGACCAACTCATTGTTCACGGTGTAGGAGAGTTCACCGGTGCTTTACTTTTCTCGATGCAACGGCGATAGACAGTTTCGTCCATCGATAATTTGCTGCACGAGTCGAAGAGTATCCCTTTGAAACTCGAAGCGTATTCGAGTTCTCGAGACGGTGGAAAAATTGAGTAATACATAGTAGTAGTAGTAGTAGTAGTAGTAGTAGTAGTAGGGGGAGGAGGAATAGTTGTAGCAGTAGAAATAGTAGTAGGAAGAGAAGGAGAATCGCAACCGACACGCGTTTCGTTACGAAAGCAGCGCTGTTCCGATTTTTAAAGGGAAAAGTAAACGCAAACACAAGCTTTGCTTCCTCTCGGCTCGGTTTTGCGGTGAAAGACGAAACTTCGCGGTGACTCTTCTACCATGGCGTTGCACCACTTTCCTGGCTTCTGGTTTGCTCGGCAGGAGGTAACTCGAGGCCTCGCGCCCTCTCTGGAACAATCTTCTTTCCTTGCTTCACGGCTCTCGACTCGAAACGTCCGGCCTCTTGTCTCCTTCCATCTCCACCCGTTCCTCCTACCCCCCTTAAACCATTACCGGCAATTCGACTATCGACCGTCGCCTGCATCTTTTTCAAATTTCCCACTTTTCGCCTGGCATCTGTCTTTCCAACTTTGTAACCCTATGTTATTAACGCAAATGTAGAGTAAGAACGGTGCACAGCGTCGCGACGTATACGTAATCGTCTAATCGGTGTAACCCGAGATAACGACCTACTTAGCTCCGAACATTTTACGCTGATCCGTACGAACCACGAATTTTTTAGCCATCTCCGTGCCAAGTTCAACCGCTTTAACATCTCTCGCGACGTTTCTCTCCTTGCCGTATCTTTTGTTAATCGGTAATCGAAACCCATCGACAGGATCAATGTTCCGTGTCCCATCCCCATCCTAGATCCGCGTGCACGGTTCACTTGGTCGAGCTTTTTAATCGTAAGACCGGATTCGATCAGTGGATATCGCAAACCGAACGTTGATTGCCAATTTTTCACCCGCTGAAAGACACGCGAGAGGACATCAATTGGGAAAAACAAGGACGGAGAGTTGGACAGGGTATGGAAAAGTTGAACGAACGGGAACTAACGGTCGATAGATGTTGACGTAAAATTGATTAAAAGACCGATCACGAAGAAATATTAAGCAGAAACCGGTACCCAGTACGACGAGTACCACCGAGTATTACCGACTCTGGATTTTCCGCCGATTTTTCCTTCCTCTTTCAACACGCCCAATTGATGGTGCTTTGAAAGAAGGCTTCTCCAGGATGTCGCGGCAATTGATTCAAAAGTGATTCAGAGAGGAAATTATTTTCTCGAAAAAGGTCCAACTTCTTTAGAAAAAGGGAACGCGTTAATTAGCATAGACGTGGATCGGTCGTAGTAGCCTGAATCCGCTCGTTTTCTCTCTTACTCTCATACCCCCCTATTCACCGGGCAAATTCATTTCGCGGTGAACGATAACGCGTCGAATTTCTTGAGCAGGAAAATGGAAAAAATCGCGATCGAAATTTGGGTCAGAGGCGAGAATGAAGGGGAAGGAGAACGCAAGGCGTGGTAAAGTGGTCCAATTCGATCCCTTCCCGTGCAATTAAACCCAATCGATCAGTTGGAATAGAAACGAAAAACAACGAAGCCCGAGAGCGATAGATCCTCGCGATTTCCATGCGAAAATCGTTATTTAATCTCGCGTAACGAACGGTAATATCGAAAAAGTAACGAATAATAGCGACGCTTCTTTCATCCATCGCCATATGTAACGTCGCGACGCAAAAATACACTTCCTTCTCGATCTAAATTTAAACTAACTCGACCCTAAAACTTTTACCACGACATACGTCTCTCATAAAGGGAAGAACCTTTCTCTCTTGGATAAAATCTCGATTTCCGACCCAAAGGGAAATATTCCTGCGATAATCGGAAATGACGTTTCACTCGTGCCAAGATTAATTCGAACTCAACAAATTGGTTGTATTTTCCACGCGACGGGGACTGTTGGCCAAACAGCGCGCCGTCATTCGCTTCTCTCCGAGTCGGACGTCTATCGTCTGCCAGTAACGTTTGAGAATATTTAAAGGAAACAATCGTTGTTGACACGGGGAACGAGAAATAAAGAAAGAAATGGGAATTTTCGATTCGGAGATCCGTAGTAGCGAAAGAAATGAAAGGAATTCTAGGAAACATAGAAACGACGTCGAAATACCAATCTGTTTTTGGTGTGTTTTATTGATCGGATAGGGTTGTAAATACAGTTGGCAAATTCATCGGAAATACAATCGAAACACGTATATACAAATATGTACAACGCCGATCTTGATCCTTCCTGCCACTGGGAGGAACAGTCCTCACGAGTGCGTGTGCGCTGCAACATCTATTTTAAATAAGCTTAAGTTTCAATACTCGTAGTTTTCGCTTCGAACGAAGCCGAGATACAGCCGCTCGCATGCTTGTAGGTACAAAATTATAAAAAGAAAGAGAAAAAGAAGAGGAGTAAAATAAAGATGGGAGGGGAAGGGAAGGAGCGGTGGTGTAAAAAAGATAGAGAAGGACGTAGAGAGTAAGAAAGAAAGGGGGGGGGGGGAAATGGAATGGGACGATTAAAGGAATTAATTCAAAAGTTGGACAATGGCGGCCGAAAAGCAAAGACGAGGAAAAATGGATGAAAACTCCTACCAGGGACTAGAAAACGTTTATTCGACTCGATACTTTTTCTCTAAAGCTTACGAGCTTCCGTGCATGCGTGCGTGTTTGCGTGTTCGCTTGCTCGCGCTCTTCTTTCCTCTCGTCGTTTCTTCCTTCTTTCTCTCCTTCCTTCCTTCTTTCCTTCCTTCCTTCCTTCCTTCCATTCCATTCCACGCAATGCATCTTACTAAATATCGATAGAGCTTATCCTAATCCTACTACGCGACTATACTTATACGTATCGATATGGATAAGAATACGATCGCGCTCGCGATCGTTAGACGGAGAACACTTCGGCTTACCTATTTTTCGAAAATGGCAGTCTTTGATTCCATGAATCTCCCGCTAATGATACTCGTTTCGCACGAGAGATGGGGCAAATTACAGGTAAGGAAAGAAACCGTTGGTCGTAGAAAAAAAATGGAAAAAGTGTCGTCCGCACCGAATTACCGCGAATCGTCGCGACGTGTATTTCCTTTAGCAAGTTTCAGCGAGAAGCACGATTTTCCGTGAGATCTCCCTCGAGATTCTTCGTGCGATCTCTCCGTGGAGATGTCGCGCGGACGAGCGAGAAACGAGAAACGGTATCGTCGAATCGGACAGTGAACCGTGCACGGTTATCTTACGCGTATATCTGTTACCTCGAGACCTCGAGACGATACGAGGGTATACAGAGGATACCCTGGCTCATCTACGAAATTAGCGAAAGTTAATCTCGCGATTTCCGCGAGAATCGAGAAAATAGATATTCGAAATAGAACATATCGAGCCGTTCCTCGATACCTGTAGAATAAAAAATAAATAAAAATTTGGAAAAGTGCGGAGTGACGTCGAAGCGTGGTTGGTCGGTCGTAGGTGGTCAGTTGGTCTCACCGAGGCTCTCCTCCACGATCTTTTCGAGCTGACCGTTGAATTCCCTCGACGATTTGTCGCTGGAAGCGGAGGAACCGAGCGAGCCGACTTCCTGCAAAAGGCCCTTCTTCAGGACAATTAGGTACCCCTAGCTCTGAATCGTGTCGGTCGTGTATTCCTCGTGCAACGCCAAAAGATGACGGGGGACGTCCAAGGCTGTATGCAAAGTAACGGTGACCCCGCGATTCAAGCTGACGGCCGGATAGAAGACGCCGTAGAGATCGCGAAACGCGATCCCTCCCTGCGGCTGATCGTTCACGAAGAAACGAAGCGTATGCGTGGTGTCCAGATCCAAGAGAACGCCCACCGTGGAACCCTGTTGCACGCCACCTTCGGTCCTCTGCGCGTGTCCCCCGCCGTGCATGAACCAAGAACGCTGCCGGTCTATGTACATGCTCCAACCCTTATCGTCCTTGCCTACGGGTAATCGAACAAGCAATTGCCGCTACAATTTCCCGCTAGGACGATCGGCAAATAAAGCGATTCTAAGCGAACAAACACCAGTGGCGTTGCTCGATTAAACGGCCACCATCCGAAAAGAAGATTCCATTCGTTTATTCCATCTATTTGTCCGACACTTTGTGTCTTTCACTCACCGAGCATTCGATCCCGCGACACTTCGGCTCTCGCTATACCGAACGCTGGATCCGTGTCGCTGTGATAACGGTCGATCGTCAGCTCCCAATAATGGACTCCCCGTGAAAATCCGACGCTCGAGAGGACGACCCGGTGCTCGTAACCTTCGCAGAACGCGCTCATCGCGTCCTCGGAAATTGATACCTCCTGTGGTATACCGGATGCCCCGGTCGCCCACGAGAACCACGCCACTGTCGAACAAAGCGATACGGATCCCCGCTAAATAATCGACCGATCGATTCTGCTCGGCTTCTAGCCAAGCACGAGCTTAACCGACCATTGTTCTCGAATGACGAGCGACGAAATCGAGTGGACACAAACTCGACGTGACGGTTGCCGGGTGATTCGGAATATATCGGAAAAAGGACACGGCAAAATAGAAACCGGAAGTACGAATAAACCAGACCGACGACTCGCGCCAGCCCCGTATAAACGGAATTTCCCCTTCCGATATGAATTCCCGATATCTTCGAGACACGAATCGCGTAATCTTTCACGCGACAAATTTCTCCTTTTCTTCTCCTCTTTTTCTCCTTTTTTTCTTCTTTCGTCATACGCTCATACCGTTCTATCGACTTTTACACGAGATCATACTCCATCGATGCGACCCGTTTCCGATAGTCTATGCTTTCGTCCGTATTTTTCATCGCGCCGTTTATTTTATATCGCGTAGAGGGAGAAGGTATTCACGCGACCCGTTCATTTCGCTTGATCGAAGAAAACGTTGAAATCGTGCGCGCGCGCGCGCGCGCGCAGAAACGGAAGAGAACACGAGTGGGAAACTCACCCTCGGCTGTCTGCAGACCGATCAGCTCCGAATACTCGCCTTCCCCGGCGCTGTTAAATGCCCTCACCCTGGCATTGTAGAGAGAGTTGAAATGCAATCCGTCCACTGTACAGATCGTTTCTCGGCCACAGTACACTTCCTGATCAAACACACGACGGAACAATTAATTCAACCAGCTGGATTCTCCGCAATTGAACGAAACGTTACTCTCTGCCAAACAGAGATCCAAGGCCTTCCGATCGAAACTAATTTTCTTTTCCGATCACACCGACCGATCACACACACTTGGGGGAAACGCGATTCGCCGTATAATATACGAAAAATGGCGTACTCGTCGCCGAACGAACAGTTTTCTCTTTACCCTAAATTCTCCGCCGCAACCATCGTCCAGTTCCAATAGATATCCTTCGATGGCGGGACCTCTTTGACCGGCACACCCAACGATTCCGTGTCCAGGTGGAGGTTGCCAAGCGACAGTCACGCTGTTGTTCTCGGCGCTGCACTCTTCCGGTATCAATATCGGGGCTCCAGGGGCTACGAAAATACCCAAATAAATTTCGCCATGAATCGACAAAATAAGAGAGGAGAGGGGGGTATGGGGGTGGGGAGAGAAAAGTAAGAAATATTTTGTACGATCCCGATGATTCGAGCGCCGATTTTCACACCTGCGGTCGCGTATAACGATTAACGACGTTAACGAGATGTTGGAGAATAATCGTACGCGTAGAAATTATCGCGTAGATCGTGGAGCGGAACACGATCGAAATAGACGAGGAAAGACCATGTCCGTATCGACGGGAGATTTATCGCGCGAATCGAACGAGAGCCGACCATGTCTAGATATACCGTTTCTTGATCCCCTTATCCCATAGTCGAGCATATGGCCGCTTCCAACAAACGGACAACAAAGTATTCGAAATGCCGGAAACAAAGGTACCTCTCTGCTGCTAGAGCGAAAGAAGCGAGTTGAAACTATACACGGATACGCTGCAGGGACACGTTTTATCGATAAAACTTATCCGAGAAGCACCCAAGCCAAGTGCCAAACTTTCTTACGATTCACCAACGTTCGAGAATACGATTCGTCTTTCGCGTAATCAGAGGTGCCAAACTGCGCACCGAGATCAGCGATCAAAGATGTCACCGTTCGCGAACAACCATAAACATAGCAAAATATCTCCGTTATAACTATACGAACAGGATGGCAAGGTTTTCTCCAGCAATTACCTGCAATCGGGAATCGCTCTTCTCCTTCCGATGCTGCGTCCAACATGAAGCAATCGTTTACGTACGATCAACGTTATAAAACGGATCGATCTTTATCCGACGATACATTTACCCGACCATTTCTTTTTTCCTCCTTTTCCTGTATCTTTCACAGACCAGAGAGATCGATGCTCAATCGTAAGAGATAAAGGTGTTTCTTTACTCGCAGTACATAACGCGCGTTATAAAAATTCATTTCGTAGATACTTGAACCCTCTGGTCACTACTCTCTGGTCACTGCTCGTCACAAGCAGGAGAAGGAGACAGGAAAGAGAGAAAGAAAAGAAATGGACATCGTTCGTGATAAAGGGAAAGAAGAGGCAATTTTCTAGATAGACGGAACGGTGTATATAGGATGACGAAGGGAGGGAGCGAAAAGAGAGAAGGCTTACGTTTCAACTGAACAAAGGTAAGTTGATCGATAGCTCGTCGCAACGGCTTGTCATCGAGAGTGAGATCGAGCAACGGCAGTCGAGCAATTTCTTGTACACCCTCGGCACCGCCCCAAGAGCCAGCGGCGGTAGCGGCTCTGACCGAGAGCATACCGCCAATTTGAAGAAAAGCCGCGCTGTCGGTCTCTTTCAGTGCTTCGATGCAAAAGGTGAGAAGCGCCGTGGTCGCCTGTAGGTGAGACGCGCATCTCGCCACTTGGTCCCTTAAAGAGCGCACCCTTGCCTCGCGGGTTTGTCGAGCCGCTTCGATCAATCGAGATTTCCTCGCCTGCAAAAGACTCACCAAGTTTGCCACCCTGTCCTCCACCTCTTCTTCCAACGTCGCACACTCTTCCTGTCAACATACCACCAGCTCGTCAATCTACCTAATTCGAAGGTACACGGGCCAGCAACTACACAGGTCGGAGCAATGGACAAAACGTGGAAAGAGAAGAAGCAACGATGCAATTATCGTCCAGTCTTCTCGTAATTTCTCGTAATTTCTCGTAATTTCTCGAAATTTCTCGAAATTTCGCGTACATCGACTGTGGCGCGAAATTAAAAGGAAATAAAAAGGAGAAGAGAAAACGTGCAAAGCAAATACTCACGTGCACTTTGTCCGTCATTCCTTTGAGCCTTTGTATAAATTCCGTGGTCGAGCGAGCTCTTTCCGACAGTTGTTGCAGGTTTTGCGAGAGCTCCGTCTGTAATCGCGTGAAACGATACGCGTTAGCGGCAAATTTTTACATTCTTTCTCGGCTTTTCTTTTTTTCTCCGACGCCTTGCCATTAACAAGGAGAGGAAACTATCGTGTGTCAATCGTCTGTTTGTCCTTCCACCGACTCGTTCGCCTGGCACCCTGGCTTTACCTATTCTATCCGTTCTATCGTCTGTAGATGTACCTATCTTTTACAACGCGACGGGGGATAATCGAATTATTCCTGCGAAATTGATCTGACAATCGCGGCTCTGTTAATTTCCGCAGTTTTACTCGCTAACTTCCAGACGGAAATCGCAGGGACGATCGCACGGACGATCGCACGGCGCGTCGTGGTGAGATTCTTCTCGAATCGGCTAGATTAACCGATGAAAGTTCTACTCGCTGATCGATTTTTCCTTTCCCGTTTGTTATCGAGTAGCGACTACGTGGGTGTCGAATGCCGTACGAAATGGCGAAACGAGCCACGGCTAAATGCGGAGCAATCGCACCGCGTTGCATCCGTTAATTAAGCGACTCGATCGAATCTCGCTCGGCCACTCGTTGCAGGTAATTGCTACAGTCAAGGGTGCTCGGATCGATCCTCACGGAGCATTCTCCTTTCTCGAGATACTCCTTGACGCGCACATCGCGTGCTTGCCTCTCCGGGGTACAACAGTCCACCGTTATTTCGTAATGCGAAATTCACCGTTGTCTTTTCTCTGGCTGTTCGTTGCTCCAACGGGATAATTTGTAGAAATTGCTGGTATCGCGGAAACACGCCGCGAAGGATGATACGGAGAAAGGGGCTAAAATAAGAAAAGCGAGAAAAATCGCAACGAGACCCTGCACTGGAATATTATACGCGTAGGATAGAAGGATCGAACGAGAGGGAGCATCTTTCGTAGCGATAGATCAGCATCTATCGCGAAAGCTACCAGACGCAAGGAAGATGGCGCGTCGCTTGCTTTGATCCAAACGCACCATGACGCGTTAAATTAAAAGCCGGGTCGTCGACCGCTCCTTCTCTCTCCTTTTATCCGCAAACCACGATGCACTGCATTGTCATCGAACGGTGACAATGTTTCTGCTTCCTTCTCCTTTTCATCTCCGAGTCTATCTCGCTGTTAAATAGGCAAACGGTGGCTGGTGGCTAGCGACAAACCTGACGCGAAAGCGAGAAGTTTAATATCGGTTTGCACGGAGGGAGTGTGGCAGCGACACCGCAACGCGGTAATCGGAAAAGATGTGGCTGGATAGCCGCATTCGAAAAGGTTTCAACGCGAGTCAGACGAAAGAACAGAAACGAAAGAATACCATAGTAGTCTAGGGTATATAAGGTGGATCGGTGGATCACAGAGACACCCCGTCGAAAATAACGTTCCAGATGCTTCAACCGTGGCAGAGAAATAACGCTTTCGGCGTGGAATCGATCGTAGCTGCTCCGCTAAGCTGCTACGCAACCAAAGATAAGCATACGTACGTACATCGTTCAGACTTGCCACGACTACCAGAGAACTAGGAACAGGCAATCGTACCACGTTCTCGTAATCGACGCTGATCAACTTATACAAATGGATCTCGATTGTCGCGACGATTGATCGAATCATTCTCTCTATCCAGCTGCTGACGATTCTCGACAGCTGCCTTCCCGTTTAACGTCGTCGCTTCGCGTCGGCTCGTTCGTGCGCGGATCTTTGCGAGAAAACGCCGCGACAACTAGATACCGTAATTATATAGATCCGAATTTCGCGAAAGTACAATTTACCTCGACATCGACTCCGATATGCGTACGTTGTGTCGTTGTAATTGCGCGTTAATCACGTCTCGTGTATATCCCGCGACAAAGCGTAACCGTGACTCTACGTCCTACGCGAATATCGTGGCTTTCTTCTTCTCGAGTTCCTTCTTAAAATGCGCAAACTGCAATCGCAAATAACGAAATACCACGCGTCTCCATTTTTCTCTTCTTCGCAGTCTTTACAGGCAGAAACGGCATCTTGGGAAAACACGAAATACCTGCAAAAGGAAGGAGGAAAGAGCGATAAAGGCAAACGTCGCGTTTCCCTGAACCCGACGAGACGAAATCGAAGCCACTGTCGCGGTTCCTGCTTTTAATACGTTCCGATAACGAACGGTATAATTGGGTAATATTTTCAATGAAACGGAGAAAAAGTAGCGGATAATTGCCGAAGCATGGTCATACTGCACTTTGTATATCGCGCCGATACGAAAGGGACGAACCCCTCTCGTGGGGCTCTTGACCCGAGACAAACCTACGCGTTGGCGCGCGCGCGCACGCGCGTACGATCGATTCGGAGAAAATATAAACCCAGTCAAATATCCCCTCTTTTCGCACATATATACGCTCTTTGCATCTAAACTCGTGTCTTCGATCTCGTTTAACGCCAGATCGAAAGAGCGCAAAAGAAACGGCTAAAAATTGTTCGCAAGATTGAGGAATAGATTTGGAGAAAAGCTGCAAATTTGCTCGATCTAACAGCGCGTGTGTTTGAAAAGAAAGCGATAAAAGAAGTCTTTAATCGGTTATTCTCTACGCGCCCTGCGGTACACGTACAAACGTCGTATCGCTCCCTACCCTTAAACAGGGTGACTCACCGTTTTTCCACGTTCCATTCAGTATTCGTCTTTGCCGCTTCTACTCGAAATATCGAATACGCTGTAATCGCGTTACGTTTGCCAACGAGTCTTTGGCGAAGTGAACGCTGCGTTATCGACTCGAATGGAATTTTTCGAAACGCGTCGTCTTCGCAGAGATTCCCGTGACTTGAAATAACCCGATCCAGTTTAAATGAACTATCGTTGCGAAACGTGGCAGCATTTACGAATCCGATAGCTAAAAATCTGCACGTGCTATGGCGACGATATTTTTAGAAGATGAAAGGGTAGGAAACGAAGCGACGACTACGACGACGACGACGACGACGACGACGACGACGACGACGACGACGACGAGGAGGAGGAGGACTCGCTGGAGACCACGAACCGAGTCGTCGCTCGTCAAACGCAAACACTCTCGACGATATTTCTCGATAATGGAAAATATTTCGAATGCGTCGAATCGTTTATCCAGCGAAATTTCTACGACTAAAAACCGTCGTTTTAGCCGTCGACGAATGGTAGATCGTAGACAGAGAAGGGGAGCGAAAAGAGAGAAAAGAGTATCTTATCGACTCGGCTAGGGTGCATTTTCTATCGTTAAATTTGAAATGAAACAAGCCGGGCCAGCTGAAGGGAAAGCAAAGGGCGAGTGATAATAAAGGAAGCATAGGTGGGCGTCGGTGATGGTGATGGTGGTGGTGGTAGTGGTAGTGGCAGTGGTAGTGGTTGGCGGCAGCAACGGCGAAGAAATTTTCAGGCCAAGGCACGGCACGCCACGGTACGCCACGGCACATTTCGTGTGTAGCAGCACTAACTAAGTAACGAGACACGCGTTCTCCTCTTTACGTATGATCGTACCCTCTCACCCCAACGGCGCGTATCGCGCAGTTATCACGCCGATCGAGCTGCCATAAATATCCGAGACGTCCAAGCGAACGCTCTTTCGCTAACAAAATTCACCAGCCGACGCTGCGTACCGCTCGAAATCTTACCAATCCATCGATTCCGTGGTTGCAATTGTACGTGCGTTATTTTAGCTAGATTCGCGAAAGTAAAGGACGCGCGGAAGAGAAAAAATCTATTCGCATGGAGTAAATTAGGCGAAACCTCGACGTACCAAAAGTGAAAGCCTACGTCGACCCATGTCACGAGTACTCTACGCGATACTCATACGCGTACCTTTTGTTTATTTACCGATACGGGGACTCGTAGCAAGTATCAAAGGCTGGCACCGTTTCAACAATTATTTTCGTTTCTAAGCTCTCTCGTCCCCGTTGCACTTTCCATTTCTCCTACATTATCATCCCGTAATTCTCCCAAAGCGAGCCTTTCCATTCTCTTTCGCCGAAATCAATGTCACAAGGAACAGGCTTCTTCCGCCGACCATCAGCCAACTTCATCCCTTCATCCCCTGCCTCGGCCTCATCCCTTCTGTTGTTCAACTTGGTTGCGTGTACGCGCTCTATCTGCTTTCGCGACGTTCTCCCCGACGTCACGGGTTATCTCGCGAATTTTCGTTCTACGTACACTTCTCGCACTCGTCTCTGCCTCTCCGACGACAGCGCGATCGAAATACGATCGATCTTCGAAATCGATCGTGAAAAATGCTCCGAAAACGAATATAAATTCGACTCGTTGCATTCGACGAGAATTGAAATCGAATTCAACGCGGTTAAAAAAGATTCTCGGGTACGCCATTTTAAGGTACACACTTGGTTAGCTCGCAACACGCTGAAAAGGAGCGAAAGAGAGAAAAGCAGGCAACGACAATTTTCTCGAGAATTTAACCCCGGTCCATAGATCGTGGCCAGCAAATGTTGCAGCAAACGCTAGTCGGTCATATGAAAGGCGTTTTACGTTGTATCCTCACGGACGCCATTTTCCAGCAAGTTTCCATTTATGGAAGCTAATGGTACGCGACCCGTCTAGAAGGTCACGTGATTCACTATTGCCAAGGCATCGGTCTTTCGATTTTCTACCAGTTTCTGTTTCTCCGAGGCTGTCGCTCTCGTTCGAAACTCGTCGAAAACCCTCCTCCTTCCCGTCTACAAACTAAACGTATCGGACAAATCCATCGAAACGTTCCTCCACCAATTATGCGACCAAGATTCGCTGGTTCCTACGTTATCGGTGATAATCCAGTTACCGTTGTCAACGGTCTCGTTGTACCAAAAACGTATCAAAACCGTATCAAAGGCGACAGCGTGAGAACGAGATGAAACCGCAACGAAAGGATACGAGAGCAGAATCGTGTGTATCGAGGGGAGAAAATATAATAAGGACATTTGCGGAGAACAAAGCGCGCGCGTTCCAATTTTTTCTCTATGCTCTCGATTATACGCGAAAAAGCCACGAGGACGTACGTTCTTTTCAACGGGTTCATCGAGCCCCTTTCTCGTTCAAAAGCATCCAACAATACCAATTTTACGCCCCTATGGCAAGCCGGATGAGCGTTGTTTTATCTCGATCGCGATCCTCGGCAACGATTAGTCGAGGAGCCGTGATTTGCCAAATTATTGCTACGTATGAACCTTGGATGGAAAATTCGGCAGGGATGGGAGAAACTTGCGTTGCATTTGCAGGAAAAGCGATCCAAGTCGGCGAAAATTGCGAAAATTGCGAAACTGTGCAAGATGAGGAGCAACGGACGCCAGCGATATCGGAAGCTTTTCTCTTTCTGTAACCGGAGGTCGTTGATCCTGATCATCGTAGTTGGCGCGCGCATCAAAATAATCACAACGATCGAGTTCCGTGAACGAGGTTTGCAACTACTTTCGTCAAGGTCGTCCTCCAACATAGGTACACAGTCGAATCTAGAAGCCCCGCCGAACATAGGTATACAGAGCAGTGGATCAACCAGGCGTTGGCACGCCCAATTTTGTTTCCACACCTTTCTACCAGCTGGTAATAGCGGGAAAAAACTATTTCTATCGATTAACGAGTAAATACAATATTTTTTTTAACAACGCTTAACGAGAAAGTAGCGGAAAAAATTGAAGAATTTGCCACGCGAACAAGTATTTGGCACGCTTATCGTCTCGATGCTAAGTTTTCCATATGCCTATATACATATGTATATTATCAAACTGTAAACGAAATATTCCTTATTCCAAGCAAAACACATCCAACGATGCGATTAAATTAGTCAATTCTCACCGACGAAATTCTCCATATTTCAACTGCTTTAACTCCGGAAAGAATATATCACGAAACTTCGATTCGAGTATAAAAGTATACCAATAGGCATATAAAACGGACTCAGATCAGCTATTGTACGATATTTCTTTCCAATATTTTGGCCAAAATTTACCAACGGATTTACCACTGGAATAAAAAATATTTCCTTTATAATTCGGTAATATACGATCTTCCCTGATGTTATCCTGATGTGATCGAATAATACAGATAAATTATCCGTAAAATCTTTGGCGTAGGTAAAATTTTTCCCTCCTAAGTTTTTCGATTTTTTTCACTACTTCCTCCTAAGGCTACCTTACCAAAAAGCTTTCTCTACGAATGATCAAAACTATGGATAAAAGTTATTTCTACGGATAACGGCTTAACCGTACTGTTGTGAAACAGTTTTCACTCGTCTATTATCCGTTCGCATAAATTTACGGAGAAAAAATTAGACGAATACACGTGCGAATACACGTTGGATCGTGCTCTACGTAGATACGAAAGGCTACACTGACCTTCTGAGCTTTGCAAGCAGCGGCCAACGGCAGCACGTCGTGGGGATGATCACGAAGGCAAAGCGTGCATATCGCGATCTTGCAAAGAGCGCAGTAAAGCGTCAACGGTTCGCCGTTGTGATCGGCGCACAGGAGCGAAGTTTCCGCGACTGGGCCGCGAGAACCTTTGCATCCTCCGTTCGACTGCCAGCTGCCTCGAGGTGGGCCCAGGTTATGCGTTGCCAAAGGTCCCCGTTTCGGATGGCACGATTCCCTGCATCCGTCGCAGTACAACACCTGAAATCATCACGCGCGTCTTTCTTCGTGCCGGTAACCTCTCCCCCACCAATTTCACCTCGTACGATTTCGAGATAATTAAATGAAATGACAAGTGGCTATATTTCCTTTCGCTCTTCATCCTCCTTCGACATCGTAACGCGATTAACTAAGTCTACCCGAGTTTCCATATTTTCCTCTTGCCGTATTATAACCTTTCTATGCGTGTATTATATAGTATAATATAGTATAGTATAGTATATTATAGTATAGTATAGTATATTATAGTATCGTATCGTATCGTATCGTATCGTATCGTATCGTATTGTATTGTACTATATTGTACCATATTGCATTATATCGTATAATATTATATTATGTTATACGTGTATAATAGAATCGCGTAGATACCGCGGTGTTTTCGACGAGACAAAAAATGGAGGAGAACGAAAAACTGGTATAGAAAGAATATATAGAGGGGGGGGGGGCAGAGAGAGAGAGAGAGAGAGAGAGAGAGAGAGAGAGAGAGAGAGAGAGAGAGAGAGAAGCGTTTACTGACCTCGCATTGTTCGCAGGCGACGGTAGCGTCCCGGGGCTCGGATTCGCACATTTGACATTGCAATCTCGTGTTTTTCGACTCTTGATATTTCTCTACGATATGTTGCATCGCTCTGTACTTGGGCAAATTATGGGCTCCGCCTTCGTCGAAGTAAACGGTCTTCTGACAAACAGGACAGGAGAGACACAAAGTGCCGCCAGACGGTGGAAAGCCTCCGTTTCCGGGTGTGCCGACATAGCTTCCAGGTCGCGAGCTGGTCGACGTACTGCTGCACACCACGCCGGAATCTGTCTCGGAAAGAATCGAGAGTTTATCGGCTTCCTGATCGGAGCCCGGCGCATTCGACGAATCGGCCGTGGACTCCGGAGGAGAGTCCGGTGGTGCTTGTAAATTAATCGCACACGCCAGACAAAGGGCATGCCAGCAGGGCAACAGCACCGGCTCAACGAACAACTCTTTGCAACAAGGGCATCGTAGCTCGTCCTCCATCCTCACCACTCGTCGTCACAAGAGACTCGTCGCGCGCGCACTTCGCGCCTCCTTCTACTTCACCGACGACCTCGACCGACCGTTCGACCTTCTTTCCCACCGATCTTCTCTCTTCTTTTCCTCCTTCTTCCTCTTCTTCTTTTTCTTCTTCTTCTTCTTCTTCTTCTTCTTCTTCTTCTTCTTCTTCTTCTTCTTCTTCTTCTTCTTCTTCTTCTTCTTCTTCTTCTTCTTCTTCTTCTTGCTCCTCTATATTTCGGATACGCTTACTTCTTTCCTAATTCCTTTGAGACAGCGTTTCCTACGTCTCGGGCTTGTAGTTCCTTTCCTTCAACATACCTTTCGTTCCGAGCCAAGTATAGTATTATGTTCGTCTATATTTCGCCACGTTATCCTCTTGAGCTTGTTACGGTAACGAATGAACAAAAATTATGATACTCTTGCTCGTTGCTATCCACCGCTTTCTCGCAAACAAAACTGACAATTTTATTTCGATGGCGGCTCCTCGATTCATTCGTTACGGTGATGAACCACCACAACGATATATCCTCGAATCAAATTATATTCGTTCGAAGAAATCATTTCAACCAAAACGTTTCTTCTCTTCTTTGATTATCCTTCGCCCATCGATTGCACGTACATCACATGGAATATATGAAAATATCCACTTTACATTATTCGACGATCCAATTTCTAAGAGACGCCAAACGCGATTTCCGTGTTTGCTTCTTCTCGATCGATTCCAGCAAATGAGAACAACATTCAAAATACTCTTACGATCGAATAATTCGTCCTTTAACGTACATGAATACCCATAAATATGCAATTTCTGTCGAGTTTCGTAAATACCGGCACAACAAATTTACCACACGACACTCACTAGAAGACGTCACCGAGTTGACTGACTCCTGACGTTGTAGTACCTTCGCGCATCACTATCGCGCACCCTGGCTCAGGGACGACTCTTGTCATTTACCACCCAGCCATAATATGCAACATTTATCTTTCACCGTTTCTCGTCCTTTTTATACCTATCTTGCATGTATACACACTTACAAAACATGCACGCGTACGTCTATCTATGTATGTTTCAATTATATACGCATATATACACACACACACACACACACACACACACACACACACACACACACACACGTCTTTCTGTAATTTGTAGCTCTGTAAAATTATACTATTAATATCCTCAAATCCTTGCAAGATACACATACGTGAGTATAGAAAACATCGATAATTACCAATAATATGTAGTTTCTTGTCATTTTATAATTAGTTATTTGCCACACCATTAAAAAAAAATTGCATCTCGACAGAAATGATTCTTTTTGCACTTTGATTAATTCTGATGAAATTTACTTGTATTGCATATTCGTTAATCGATTTCTCGAGTGATTGATAGTTAAACATACTTCTGCTCGAAAATTACAGAAAATAATAATTATCCAAAAATTATAATTTTATTTCGATCTTACCCTTGTTTTCACAGTCCTGGTGTAACAGAGCCCCCCTCCCCTGCGACCAACATTCGGTCAGTCATCTCACTCCCTCACTCACTCACTCACTTTCTCACTCTCTCACTCTCTCACTCTCATTCTTTTCAACTATTTCTTTTTCCATGCATTATATTATTATCATTCTTCTACCATATATAATTTGTAGTTTTTCTTCAAACAGGACAAGATACGCGGAAAAGAATTAGACTGCAATCATAAAGAGTAAAACGAATAGCGTTAAAAAGAAATGTGTGTTCGAGATAAAGAAATAAACAAAATCAGATTCTTGTGATATCTATTTCTTTTTGATCTAGAACAATGTAAAATTACAACTGCATTATAAATATGCACATAATGGGTTATTGTTTATGCCCTTCTTCAATGCCTATAAATGTTGCGAATCTGAATCGATTCTTCTTACATCGATTTCACTTTGTTTTTAATTGACATACATGAAATCCGCTTATAACGATAATGTCACACTCGAACTTAACGATATCAAAAGAAATACGTGGAGGCGCCACATACTAGGTACTACAACTTTATCAAGCGACATCGAGCAAACACTGAAAATTGACGTCAGAACAGAACTGTATTTCTCGGTTCGGTAATCAACGAAATGTACGACTAGGTGGTATTTCCCGTAGAATATTACATGAGACGAAACTTTTTTGAAAATTTACAGGTAAGAGAATGCTGTTTCAACGTTTACTCGATTAATCTATCGTCGTTCCTGATTAACACACGTGTCTTTTATCATACTCGTATCTCTAGTGTTAAAAGTATCATTGAAAGCATGGTAATGCAGATTATGAAAGAAGGTTAATTGGAAAGACTTACCTCTGTACGAACAAATACTTCTAAACGTAACACACGTTCTTGGTAATAACAACTCTTTGAACTCGTTCAAGCTTCATTACGTTCATACCTTATGGTACTATATACCTGTTACGAAATTTTTAATTTCTTCTCCAATATCAATTTTTCATGGACTTATTCGTAAATTTTCGTACACGTATTTTACTTTATTTTTTACTATTTTTTTTTTCTTTCTTCCTTTTAGATTTAATGTTATTGATTACTGAGCAAAAACAAACATGTTCGCACCTTTGACAAAAAGAATCATATTGCAACAACTTTTTCATACACGTCGTTGTGGATCCACTTCCAGGTTAGTCTATTTATCAATTTACTAGCGTGCTATATATTGCGCGATCTAATCCTACATACCTTCTGTTACCGATTTACCACTTCGTAACTCATGCTTACATTAGCATGACAAACATTAACGCAAAATATATTATACAGATACACTAACAAAAATACACTAACGCATGGTTTGTTGTTTTTCAACTGTACAAATTAAACAAAATTGCCCATGCAACCATTTTCAGCACAGACTCGTGTGGTACATTCGACCTAGTTATCGTTGGGGGTGGCATTGTTGGATGTGCCACTGCACGAGAAATGTTAATAAGACATCCTACTTTAAAAATGGCGATCGTTGAGAAAGAAAACGCTCTGGCAAAGCATCAAACGCAACATAAT
Organism: Eufriesea mexicana; assembly: GCF_001483705.2. NCBI lineage: Eukaryota > Metazoa > Arthropoda > Insecta > Hymenoptera > Apidae > Eufriesea > Eufriesea mexicana. The sequence goes on from NW_016909858.1 coordinate 142,002, forward strand.
AGCGGAGTAGTACATGCTGGCATTTATTACAAACCTGGCAGTATGAAAGTAAAGGGATAATAGATTGTATATATTTTTTTAAGAAGCTTACCCGTTTCAGGAAAAATATTCCTGTGTTTCGATATAATATGGCATTTCTAACAACATAATAGAATAACGCTTCATTATGAGATTTCTGATTCGACAGGAAATAATTGCAGGCAAAACTATGTGTGGAAGGTTTAAAGCTATCTTACGAATATTTCTGCAATCACGATATTCCTCACAACAAAGTTGGAAAACTCATAGTAGCACAAAATGCAGAACAAGTTAAGAGATTGGATGATTTATACGATCGAGGATTAAAAAACAATGTACCGGATCTGCAGTTAGTCGAGAAAGACTGTATATCAAAATACGAAGCTAAATGTCAAGTATTGAAGTTGTATCTTTATTTTTGGATTCTTAAAGAAACTAACAGGAAATATGAAAAAAGTATTGCGATTTTCAAAACTTATAATAATAGGAAATGCATGTATACTCTATAGGGAGAAAAAGCATTGTGGTCACCATGGACGGGTATAGTCAATTGGGCATTAGTTTGTAGACATTTTGCCCAAGAATTTCAGAAAATGGGAGGAAAAATATTCTTAAATTATGAAGTAATTGGTTTCTCAGAGATGACTGAATCTAAGGGAAAAGGAGAATTAGCTCCGATTTTGGTGCAATCGAAAGATAGAGTACGTTTACACATACTCTACAATTTTTGATTCGCAATACCTTTATCATGTATTTACATCGTAGTGTATACCCACGAAGAATGTGCTGACATGTGGTGGTTTACATTCGGACCGCTTGGCAGTAATGACAGGATGTGATCTTAGTCCACGAATCGTTCCATTTCGGGGCGAGTACTTATTACTGAGCGATAGCAAAAAGCATTTATGTACTACCAATATATATCCTGTCCCAGACCCAAGATTTCCATTTTTGGGCGTTCATTTTACACCCAGAATTAACGGCGACATATGGCTTGGCCCAAACGCAGTCCTAGCCTTTGCCAGAGAGGGTTATCGGTACACAAGTCTACAAATTTTTACTTACACGTAACATACAAAAATGTACCAATTAATTACTATATATCCTCAGATGGTTCGATATAAATGTGAAAGATTGCGTAGAAATGGCAAAATTTCCTGGACTATATAAACTCTGTTTCCGATATTTTATACCGGGATGCAAAGAAATCATTAAATCTATTTTCTATCCGCTTGCAGTGCGAGATTTGCAAAAATTTATTCCTGAGGTATCTTTCAAAGATATAAAAAGGTAAACGTATATGTATTTTTAATTAATTATATTCCATCGTATCGTCAATCGGTTATTCCTCCATACGCTTATATACATAATTATACAGGGGACCAGCAGGTGTCAGAGCACAGGCATTAGACAACAATGGTAATTTAGTAGACGACTTTGTTTTCGATGGAGGGAAAGGCAGTATCGGTAACAGAGTGCTTCATTGTCGCAACGCACCTTCGCCTGCTGCAACTAGTAGCATGGCAATCGCTAAATTCATTTCCAGTAAACTGGAAACTGATTTTAAGTTTTAACGATTCCTAATACTTTAATAGAAAAGAACTTAAATAACAAACGTACAAATTATATGACTCTTTGTAACAATATATACAGAATCTCTGTTTAATAGTAATTTTGTATTCATACTAATGTATATAATGTAATATGCAATAAAACATACTTTATACTTTCCTTTGCATAAAATTTTCTTATAAAGAATATTATCTAAAAATAATATTTAAACGATATATCTCGATATTGTTATAACGAGTTACATTAATTCACTTGTTCTCTGTTTCTTCCTTTCTATCCTTCCTCTTTCTTTTCCTCTTCCTCTTCTTCCGCCTCTTCTTCTTCTTTTCTTTCATTTTCTCTTTTTTTTTTCCTTTCTCGCCTTTCTATATTTCACCCCAATTAACATACACATCTTTTCTTTTATTCGAAGATCGTAATTCGTATTACAATCGTAAGAGTTTTCTGGCCAGAATAATTTCTACTTAATCAAACAGAATCCAAATAAAATTATAAAGCTTTATGCTTACGATGGTTGAATTTGAAAAGTGCAAAAATATTTCTCATACATACTTAAAAACGATAATGTTTGTACAAAATTACATCAAATTATTCTAAACCCCATTCCTGATACCATAAGACGCGAATTCGCAAAGTCCCAAGCAGCGGTTGAATGGAATCCCATATTTGAAAGAACAACACCATATTCGCTTAATGCAAACATAGAGTAAACTGCAATGAAACAATTGTATCTCATAAATGTTTCTTTGTACTTGTTTTGTTTGAAATCAATTAACTCACCTATAGGTTCACAATATTTGTTGTGCCTATAAAAAAAGTAACAGGCAAATATTATACACAGTAAATTCAATATCATGGTTCTTCGCTTCCACTTTAAGGAAGTAGCTTCGCAAGATTCCTTAGTAATATTACGACAATTTCTCATGATAAAATATGCAATCAACATATGAATAAAAGACGTTATTAAAAACGTTATGAAAGACAATTTGTGGAAGGCTGAAACAGAAATGTAAGTTATTTTATGTTTGAAACATATTAGCAAATTCAAATGCATACCATAATTTTCATCGGATGTCCAAAAACTTAACGTTACAAGAGATATGTTTTCAATCGCATATGTAATTGTAGCGACGTTACAAATATTTTGTGCCCATTTGTAGATATGCTCCTTATAATAGCGGCGATACATTATTAATACTAAAAATCGTATCAATGCTTGCGCAGCTACTGCAATTTTCCAAATATCTCTTTGTGGTCTATAATGTCCAATCGCAGCAGAGACAGATGGTAGAAAGTTGTAAACCTAGTACAAATAGTTACTATTACCTATATTCATGTGTATATACAGTAAAGTATTTTCTTTCATATTATATCATTGATTTTATATCGTCAGGAAAGTTATGTACCTTACAATGGGTAGAAGTAGAGTGCTCAAAATTGTATGCTATGGACCAAATGATACAAAATATAAATGCGAAAAAGGGCAAAGAAACGGTAAACCATGCTACTTTAGCGAAATTTAAGGTAAATCGCGCTTTCAACATGTCTTCTTCCACTAACGGAATATATTCTGATCCTACTCGAGACTTGTTCATCATGTTATATTCTAGATTATCATTTACGTCATCGTAAACGGCTCTGATACTCTTAATAGGCTAAAGTATAAAACATTCTATTGGTGAACGTAACAGGCGTTCCGCCCTTTTTCTGCATACGTTGCTTGTTGTTAAATACATAAAATTATATCGAACCGAAGAGTCATGATGAAGTTCCAAAAAGTGAAAATTTTGCACGCGAGGCCATTCGTATTCTTTCGGCACCCACATTTTCAGATAAAGATATAAAATAGACTATATCATCTTATAGCAAAGACAATTGATTGTACACGTCGTCTACACAATATTTTTCGACATACAACGGTATCACCACGTAGCATCCAAAACTAGAATAAACAAAACAAAGTTGCCGACGTTAACTTTTTTGACGTAAGATAGCGCTAGTTGGTCATTTACATCATCTAATGCCATCAGCTGTTTCATTTTTGTGTGTTGGTTCATTGTGCTGTTTTCGTGTAATCAAAGTGTTTTCATTTATGTTTATCTCTTGTTTACATCGGAAAATACATCTTAGTTTAATTATAGTGTCATACAAGTGGTAATAAGAACGAGATGTTGAAAAAGCATAGCGACGTAGAGATATTTTCGATAAATGTATTTAACCTTTTTAGGTTAGACTTCCAAGTACTTTGAAAGTAGATCTTGTACTTTCATAAAAATTTTGTACTTTATTGTCCATAATCAATGAAAAGGCATTAAGGATTCTCCTTCGAGTTATAAAACATGTGAGTATTATGGTGTGCACTTTCTGTAACAGGTACATGCTTTGTTTTATTAGCCAAAGACGAGGAAAAACAAATCGTTATCGAATAACGTACGAATTCACTTTCAATAAAGAAATATTAACTTCTCATTTATTAGGAAAGATATCAGTATTATTGTAGAAAATTATCCACTTTTCATTTAGGCGAATGTTTAAATAACAAATATTTCTAGCATATACATAATTCTTATATACATACATACTTTGTCATATTTTTTACTCTGCTTACTCCATTCGTACACTTATAGTTATACAGAAAATAGCGTAAACTGTATCCTATAGAGGGTATGTAGTAAACAAATTCATCGGGAGTTCGTATAATTTGTTTTGACTATCCTGTCGTTTCGGGCTATTCTTTTATTCGTTATTACATTACGCATATAGGACAGGTCATTTATAAGATTCGATAAAAGGAAGGAACAAGTGAGCGTAACGATATCTTAGCTCTAGTTTTGAGATTCGATTAAATTAGACGCAATGCGTCGAGACGGTTTGCCAGGAAGGTCGCAATATCATCCTACTATGCACTAAAAACCAAGCGCAATACCATTCCATCAAATATTCGCCGCAACAGCAATCTTTGCTGCGATTTAAATCAGATTGTATCATTCGCTATGAATCATTCTTTCAGCAGTATAACTCTTCCTATTTTACTGGCATCGAAGTCAAACAATATTATTGACATGTACGCAAGTCGCATCCATCTACGATTGTCCCTCTTTTTATCTCATACGAAACCATGATTCGAGTTCTGAAAATCAGTTGAGAAATGATACATTTTTACTTATCAACTATATATATGGACCGCTAAATGAATACCCGTTTAATTAAATTTAAAGTAAACGCAATACAAATTTACAAGCCTCTTATTTCAATCGTACACAACTTATCAGATGATTTACGTACATACATTTTTACGAGGGGGAAAGAAGAAATTAATATTCGTCCTATCAAGGCAGAGGCTATTAGATTTATGCTTGAACGAAAGGATACATATTGTCACTAACTTTTATTCATGTCAAACAGTTTAAAGTAGAACAC
>NW_016909858.1:147043-152696 GCF_001483705.2 Eufriesea mexicana
AGAGAGAGAGAGAGAGAGAGAGAGAGAGAGAGAGAGAGAGAGATGCACGCGCAGGCGACGCACGCACTTGTCCCTATTCCGCCTCTTGTATGCATGTGCGTGCGCGCGTACAGTATCTATCCCCACTTTTTCGCAACCTCCCGCCATTATTCTTTCTTTCCCCTTCTCTTTCTGTGCTTTGAAGTTGCATAAGCTTATTAGGTACATACACAGGTCGATACATGTCAATTGCTCAACCGCATTCGATCTATCGAAAATATTTGAAACAAATTCAGTCGTTTGTTATAGTTTACAGAATGCAAAGCATTGTACACGTCATCCATATTTCGAATAATCGAAAAGACATTTGAATCTCACAAGGATGAGATTTATCGATGTATTCTTATTAGCCGTTGTATTCATTTTTCCATTCTTTAAACGGCGATTATAATTTTCAGCAACCATTTCGATAATCGTGTATTCTGTAAGTAAAAAATGAAAGATAAGAGCCGTTTGACTGGTGTGAATCATTTTACAATGGCAATATGCTACAAATCATGCTATCGTTACATCGAGTCGTACGTTTTACGTGATAATACGGCTAAAAGTTCTGGTTCATTTCAATCGACGCGAGCGAATCGATGAGACAATTCGAACAGGCGGTTCGTTCCACGCATCGATCGAGGCCGCGACGTTTTGTTTTGCGATGTTACATCTTATCTCGTGATCGTGTAACGAATGCTTTTTCGATTCCGATGTGACATGAAGAATTGTGCGAATAGAAAGATCGGATAAGAAAGATAAGCCAATCACAGCCCCGAACGCGATATTTTACGTGATTCAATCGAGCAGGCCGTGCTCGACTTGACGTTGGAAAGCGTGAAACGACATAACGAAAGTTCCAACGAACGAGTATCGATAACATATTAAACACGAATCAACCGTTGTGCGTATCGCGTGGAGGATCTCTTTCTCGACAACGTCCAGGTTCTTTGCCTTGGTTTTATCGTATTCACCAGTTTTCCGGGATAGCGCTACGAATAGCGTCACGAATAGCGTCACGTTTCTCGTAACCTCAATACGTTGTTGGGACAAAGTAACCAGAGCCTCGTCGAACACATGGCGCCATCGGGCATTCGATCTTCATTTTATTCGTTGCAAGTCGGCTAGACCGTTTCGTGTTAGAAACTTCGAAACTTCGAAACAAGGGAAAATTAAGGCGCGAGGGGAAGGGGTGAAGGTTTATATTTAAAAATTGAAAAAACACGATAGTAGCGATACATGAGTAGAAAAATCGTGTTCATGAGAATACTTTTCTTCATTTCCCCCCTCGAATGTATAGCGAGAAGAAAAGATGAAAGGGATAGCGAGAATAAGAAAAATTGGAACGAAGGGAGAACGAACACGAAGAGGAGAAAAAAGGCACGATGATGGTGAATCAAAGTGTCGACTGGTGAAAGAGAGAAAGAGTGACACGGGAGCGATTGAGCAGGGGGGCAGGGGGGAGGTCAAGGGGTAGAGTAGCGTCTATGCGGTGCACGGCAGGCAAAGGGTCGAGGGGAAAGGGGGTGTGGCTGTATCGGAGGGTGAAGTTGCGCGATGTGGAAAGTAACGGATAGAAGAGAGACAGGAGGATGCGCGCAGGCGTGAAACGTACGCGGTGAACGGTCGGCATCCGTGTGGCGCGAGTTAGAAGTTGGCTTTGCACTTTTAGTCTCGGCTCGTGTCCCTTCTCGTCCGTCCTCGTTTTCCCGATCCGTATAGGAGAAGAAGCGAGAAAGAGAGGAGTTGTTCCCGAAGCGGTGCGGAAACTATTTTCTTTCTTCCTTCAGATTCCGTCAAGCTTAACCGTCATATCAAAAAAAGAAAAATAAAAGGAACAAAGCGCAAGAAAAAGAGAGAAAGGGAAAAAAGGAAAAGAAAAGAAAAGAAAAGGAAGGAAAGAAGCGCGTCGGGCGTTACGATGAAGCGGATGAATTTTTTGTTCGGTGTTTACCGTCTTCGTATGAAACGTGTTCTTTCGTAGCACCGGAAGCGCTTTCCATTGCACCGGGCGAACATCGCGTTCGATGGAACGCGCCGGAACGGACGAAGATGTCGGAGAAGAGTGTCGAAACTGGGAAATCGACGCCAAACGACATTCTCGAGGAAAAGATAGGGAAAAAGAAAAGCACTGCGCAACGTCGATGGCAAATCCTTGCCAAGGCGTTGATCGGCCCTCAGGAATCGATCTCTATAGACGCGGAGGATGAGATCTCGGTTCGTCGTTTCACCAGTTTCGATCTGTTGAGAGTCGGTCGAATAGAGAGCATTACTGTGGATCAAGATTGCGCCGCTTGGTGCGAATATTCTACCGTTTTAGAAAATAAACTGTTCACGGTGGAAATTCGACGAATAAAGAAGAATTTCACGGCAAACGAATTGATCGGTTTCAACAATACCGGAAACATCTGTGTCTGGCCGTCGGAAGAATGTTTGGCTTACTATCTACTGAAAAACCGGCAGCTGTGTCGAAACAGAAGAGTCCTTGAACTCGGCGGCGGTATGAGTTGTTTAGCAGGGCTGATCGTCGCCAAGTACTGCAACCCGAAGGAAATCGCGCTGACAGATGGCAACGTGACCAGCGTGAACAACGTACGACGAATCATAGCTAAGAACGGCATGGCCGATTTCGTAGAGTGTGGCGTCGTTCAGTGGGCCAAAGCGGCCAGGGCGATCAGGGCAGCCAGATCGGTCAGGGCGTTCGTACACCCGCACCCCAACGGTCTTCGAGTCAAGGTGAATTCTTCCTCTCGCGTTTCGCGTCTCCCCTGTATCGCGTGTACATAGCTCGCGTATACGTATATTTCTCAAACGATCGGCTCGCAAATTAACGGCTCGCGAACGATAATAGAGAAGCGGAATACGCCGTGCGTATTTAGAGTACGCGCCAGGACCGCGAAAAGAACACAACACCGTGCGTTTGAGTTTTCTCAGAGCGTGTATCGCGCGTGCGCGCTTTCCTCTACTAACGCCAAGGATAACGCTTCCAGTTGTTTTCCCGACATCGAGTATCCACGCTCGAGTTTTGCTCTTGTTCACGACCGATCGTGTCTCGGCTTCTCGATGTATCGTAAAAAGCTTTCATCGTTTTAACGATTATCATAGGTTTACCCTCTATACTCTAATTATCCACGCGTTGTTCGCGTGCATAAGACAACGGTCCCGTTTTCCGCGCCAGTCGTTTTTCCTTACGCTCCGATCGTGACAAGTGGAGCACCGTCGTGTCGTATCATGATTATAACCGTAATCGAGCTCGAGGCAACATAGTCATTGTCGTCGTACGGTCGTCTTCGAGAGTTACATCGTATCGCGTTCCGATAATCTTTCCGCGATCGAGTCAAAACTGCGAAGTGCAGTGGAATTTCCGTTTCTTCCGTTAGATCGAAAGTTCTTCGAAGCTTCGAGCGTTCAACAAAATCCTGGGAATTTCTGAATTGAATTTTTACCGGTAGAACTGGACTGGTGGCGCCAAGGATGTTGCAAAATTTACGGAAAGACTGTACGACGTGATCCTGTGCGCGGACTGTTTGTTCTTCGACGAGGCTCGGTCAGACTTGGTGGAAACGATCTACGGGTTGCTGGCCAACGACGGCCTCGCTTTGGTGATGGCACCTAAACGAGGCTCGACTTTTGAAAAGTTCAGCGAAGCAGCGGTAAAGCGAGGTTTCGTCGCGCGACAAATGGACCGTTACGACGGAATGATTTGGTCGAGGCATCTAGAATTGTTGGAGCACAGCCAGGGGTATTGTCCAGACCTCCATTATCCGATTCTTCTGGAACTGAGCAAGCAAAAGAAAACGTCACCCGGATGATCGGTGTCGATGGTTAAGCACGCGGACAACGATCGCGACCCAGATCCAGACGAGAGTTCCGCCCTCTGGCCCATTTTTACTCCATTCCGGGCCATTCCCTTCTTCCATTCCGTTTATCAACCGACCAGCTTATTTTTTCCTTCATCGCCTTGCCCCTTTTCCCCCTTTTCCCCCTTTTCCTTTCTTTCTTCTTTTCGCTTCCTGCGCATTTTTTCTTCGCTTCGATTCGATATATCGTGTATCGAATATATATAGGGCGCACGTGTATACGCGTATGTAATCGCGAGTACAACGGAGTTATCGAATCGTACGGAAATTGATATTCGCGATTAAAGATGGCTTACTCGTTGCACGATACGCGTGGCCCGGACGAGTTGTAAACGATAGTATTTCAAGTACCTGACATTAGACTGATAAAGATAAAAAAATGGTAATCGCGATCCTCGCAATTACAGTTTCGATGGTTTACCGTTTACAGGAATAAGGACTGGCATTGATCGATAGGTGGCAATTATCGACATTTGCCAGCTTAGCACGGATCGTACCGATTGTTTCGTTTACAGAGAAACGTTATAAAAACGTTTTCATGTGATTCCCGTTTCGTTCGCCTCTCGTTAAGATCTTTCCAAATGAATCTTTCTCGAAAGATTGGTGCTAACCCAACTATCGCGACCTTATGCCACTTACGTCCGCCGATCTCTGTCGTTTTACTCATTTTCGAACACTTTTTAGCCATGTACTTATAAGTGATACAATTGAGGGTCCAAAATATATGGGACGGAAAAGATCGATAGCGTACGATTTTTGTACAAGGTAACCATGTATCGTTGCGCGTTTCAGCAATCATTTTCGATTCAAAACGAATAAAGGAACTTTTAAATTGATCCGATAAAGCGATACGTGTCGCGATAAACACTAGTCCAAAGCGCATGAATATTTATTCGTTTATTCACTTACCTAGTTGTTGTTTTTGTTTATCGATTTGCATATTTTCTTGCTTCTTTCTTTCTTTCTTTACATATTTCTTTGTTTATTTATTTGATGGTTTTTTTGTTTTTGTTCACGTAATTAGAATTCACATTACGTTGATTCAACGAGGAGCGTACTTTTAGGGCGGTCAGTACCTTTATTAATAGAAAATAGGTTGATTACCCAAGATTACTCCGTCGATCTATGATATTCTCGTACTTTTGTACGTTCTTTTTTTCTTTTCTCCTTTTATCTTCAGTTTCCTTTTTCTTTTCCTTTTTTCTACCTTTTTCGACCCCACAGGTTATGGCGCAGATCGAATAACTACCTTAAAAGACCAATCTATCATAGTACAGCCTAGTCAAAGCTACCAAACTTCCATTATCGTGTATTACCTACCTGTACTTTTACAAAAACGATAACATGTATTTGTACGTGCACGCATCTGTGAGCATAGATATATACGTGCGTACCAGATTGTAAAGAAATATTATAAATAAAATATTTTCACTTAACAACCTCTCAGCGTGACGTCTCGTAATCGATCGAGCTACAAACAGGTCTGACACTGATCTACGCAATTTTAGTTTGTCCATTTTTCATCGGATAACGCGTCGTTCCACGGAGTATGTACTTACATATGTATTTCTGTGTACTTACATACCTACATACGCTACTTTCTCATCGACTTTATGAGAAAGTATCATTACGCGTTTCATATTTTATTCAATTACGATATTACTTTTTGTTATCTTTGTTATCAGTGTTGTCGTTATTTCAACTCTCTCTCTCTCTCTCTCTCTCTCTCTCTCTCTCTCTCTCTCTCCCCCCTCTTTTTTTTTCCTTTTCTC